>NC_056744.1:914153471-914253471 GCF_019279795.1 Protopterus annectens | reverse complement strand
CAGAATTAAGCTGTTGCAGTTAATGGTGGATATAAATCCAGTAGCTCTAAATAAGATTTTGCAAACTTTGCAAAATGACAGCTTTGTAGCAGATAGTGCAGGCAATGGCGCCTTTCCAGTAATGCCAACAAATTATGCGGGAGCAAGGGTTGTTCTGGCAAATCAGCCAAACAATGCAACACCCAGAAGAAACTGTCAGGCAACCTGCATTAGCAAGGGATTGTAATTTGAACAATATACTGTATATCACTCAGTCAGTTAAAGGAAAATGAATGGAGGGCTGATAACTTTGAGATATTTGACTTCACAGGCCTGGGATATAGTATAGAAGATAATGGATGGGGATGCATTATGGTCCAAGGATTTAGTGGAGGACTTGGCTATATTAGGTAGGTGTCATCCAAAGAACCTCAAAGTTAAGTCATGGAAAGATGGGTCCTGGGTTTAGTTTATTACATGGTGGTAATTTTACATATAGAGCCAGGACAAGCCCTATTTTTATTGAGCTACTTCCTCATCATCAGACAGGCTCATCTTTTTAAAGGTTGGGTCTCTTTGTTATGGCACGATCATTCAGAAAGCTGAAATAATCAAATAAACAGTTAATATGGGCAGTGAGACACACACATTCAAGTCTAATCATCATGAAGGATAAACCCAGAACTAAAACTAGTTATCCAGAAGAGACTTCGTGTCCTAAAGTCAAGACTTGCTGGGTTTCTAATACCGGCATTTGCATATGGTCTTTATGTAGATTTTTTAATAGCTGCAATATTTGTGGTAGTGGGCATCTGACTGCCAAGAGGTGGCCCAAAGATAACATGGGTAGCTACATAGTAAGGTGTCAAACATAGCCAATGCATCTAGTAATGCATAAAGGAAGAGGGGCAAGGGCCCCTTTTGGGCTTTAATGAAATCAGTGCTTTCCACAGATTTTAGGCAGCCAGATTGGAACCAAGTGCCCATTAATTTTGGAGTCTTCTAAGCATTGTCACAGGATTACCCTAATAAGTGGATTGCTAGTGAATTATTAAATGTTTTTTTGTTACAGGGTTTCTGTCAAATCTGGTAAGCATTATTACCCAATGTCTGGCAAGAATTTGTAATAGAAAGAAGCAAGGGACTCATAGTAGTAAAGGTCTTGCTTTCAAAAGAGATTAGTAAAGGTAGAATCCTCCATTCATCTCACGCTCCACCATCTTTCATTGTTTTACCACTGGGTTTAGTGCCTAAGAAAGAAAAGAGAATGTAGACTTATACATCATCTATTCTACTCAGAAGGCTTTTTAAGTTAATGAGGGCAAAGTTAGTAATCACAATTAGAAGACACAATACAAATCATATGCAAATTCAAAGATCCAGGATTAGCCAAAGTGGACACTGAGCCTGAATTTCTCCTACTTCCCATTTTCCCTTTTGACTGTTGCTTATTGGGTCTGCAGTTTGAAGATAAATACTTATTTGACACTGCCATGCTGATGGTTGATCAGTGGCTTCCACCACCTTTGAAAATTTCATTTCAGCATTAATATGGTTCTGGAAATAAATGGCTCCTGCAAAGGCTGGAGTACACTATTTGTATGATTTTCTAATCATCCAGAGTGGGTGAGGCAAGAGTTACATATGGTCTTCATTCGTTTAGGCATTTTGTAATGATTTGGGTGTTTAATTGACCCAGAATAAGATTGAGCAGCTTACAAAAACAATAATTTTCCCAAGGATTGAGATTCTTGCAGCCAGTTTACCCTTCAGATTGCCAAAAGACAAGCTAAAGACATTTTCCATTTACTTAAAAAATTCTTAGCGTCCAAGAATGTTACAACTGTCTACATCATGGATCTGATTGGGTCTATTGAATTTCACATGCAGGACCTTTATCTGCTTTCTAGTTTATCTTTTGTATGGGGTTTCAAAAAGCACCATAAGGCCAGAATCAATGAGAGGGTAAGTGCTAAGTTATGGCTTTAGTTCAACTTTCTCTTGCATTTTACTTATTATTCCTTTAGGAGGATTGACTTTCTAGTGCTGTACTTCAGCTTTTCACAGAATCATCAGTAGGCATAGGTACAGGAGCTTATTTTAGTGGCCAGTGGTTCTTGTTAGTTTGTTCACAATCTTGGACAGAAGAAAGAAAAAAACTGTCACTTTTTTAGAGACTATGCCTATTTGGGTTTAAGTTTTGTCATGGCAAAATCAACTTAGGAGCAATAAACTAGTTTTAGATCTAACAATGAAGCCATAATGAAGGTTTTAATTTAAAAATCCTCTAAAGCTTTTAGGGTTCATTCTGTACTAAGGTTGTTTTGCTTAGCTTATAGGTTCATATGTTCATAGGATGATACTAGGCTATTGGCCCAGAGGCCCTTATAAGCCTAGCCAAGGATTTCACCCATGTTCCCACAAATTCAGCAGCTGTTTCCCCTGCCCAACACAGACACAGGTGGGATATCAGGGGTGTATTTTCTGTTTACCATCCAGTCGATCCAGGTTCCTCTTAAAGAGGGCTAGTGAGGTACTCTGCCTGACATGGAGAAGGAGTCTATTCCACAGATGGGGAGTCTTTGGGTCACAAATCTATCCCACCAACAAGTTCTATTAATGTCACAGACTAGGTTGAGGCCTTGCACGTGGGTTGCATGAGTGGAGTTTGACTTACGGATATGCAGCAACTCCATTAAGGCTGAGTCTGAGATGGCCTTGTGTGCCAGACACAGGTGAGCTCTGAGCAGTCTGCACAAGACTGAAAAGAGGGACAGGGCTTTTAGCCTATCTGCATAGGATAGGTGTTTGAGACCCTGGATTTTCCTGGTCAGGAACCTCTGTGGTCTCTTCAGCTGTTGCATGTGCTTGGCAAGGTACATGCCAAAGGGTGCATTGTACTCGATAATGGGTCTGATAAGGGAGGAGTGCAGGGATGTTATGACCTCCTTGTTCCTGGATGAAATACACTTACCTATGAGGTGGGCTATGTAGAAATCCTTCCATACAATGGAGGCAGCCTGGTTGTCAAAGGTCAGGTTGATATCAACCTGAGTGCCCAAGTCCATCATGACTGATTGTGTGCTTAGTATGTTGCTATTAATGTGATAATTAGTGGGGATGCCATTTTCCCCAAAGGGGATAATGATGCATTTCTTGGTATTCAGTTTGAGTCCATGCTTTTGGCACCTGTCATTAGTTTGGGTAAGGCCCTCTTGGAGGATGTTCACATCACTAGGGGAATTTAAGACAGCACCCGGCTTGCAGTCATCTGCAAACCTGGTCAGCCACAGACCACTGGTTTTGGCTTGCACCTCAGAAAATTATATCCAAACAGTAGAGGCCCCAAGACCCACCCTTGGTGTATGCTGCTCATTACCAGTCTACAACTAGAGGCGGCTTCCCCTATTTTGACTGAGTGGGTTCTATCAATGAGTCATTTAGCTATTCATCTGGTAACATACAGGTTGATGCCTAGCTTGGAGAGTTTATTTATTATGCCTGAGTAAGGAATAGTGTTGAAGGCTTTGGCTAGGTCAAGGTAGGTGTTGTGCGCAGTCTTCCCCTCGTCCATGGCTTTGGTGACGGTTTTGAAGAAGTCAACCAAGCTTAACAGGCATGATCTCCCTTTGACAAAACCAAACTGTGTGGGGTTAGGCATTTGGAGGTTGTAAATGTCATTTATAAGGTCCATGATAATACATTTCATGGTCTTGTAGATCAGGCTAGATGGGCTGATGAGCCTATAATTGCCTGGGGTGGTGGACACTCCACCTTATGTATAAACTTGAGAGAAAGAAAAACACAGGTGCCAGATAAACAGCTTGGTCTTCATCTAGGAGCCAAAAGTATATATAAAAAAGTCAAACTGCCACAGTAGAAGGAAAATGTTTATTGCAAGGACAAAGTGAGCACTTTCACAACCTTCCAGGTCGCTTCATCAGACTTAATAAATCATCACATACCTTATTTGATATATAGAATCTCAAAGTGACCAATCAGTTAAGACAAACAATTAAATAGTTATATCAGACTCCATTAATTTAAAAATAGTAGAAAAAACATAAATCAACATGAAAAGTGTTAAAAACAGTATACAGGTTCAAATGTGAATGCTATAGAATCACAGCAAAAGTTAAGAATTTAATTCAATTTCTATTCAGACTGCAGGACTAGAAATGAAGTTTATCTTAGTTTTTGCCAATATTGTAAAGTTTTTTATGTGGGCAAGACTAATAGAATGCTCAAAAAATGCATTTTAGAACACATGAGGGACATAGCAAACAAAAAGGAGAGCAGTGCTCTAGCTAAACATGTAGAAGATGAATGGATGCACCATGTTTTTAAATTTTTAGCTTTAGAGGTTCTGGAGGAAAATATTAGGGGGGGTGACATTAGAAATAGAACAGAAGAAGTCGAGAAAAAATGGATTCTTCAATTAAATGCAGACAAACCCCCAGATATTAATGAAACTGTTTCTCTGAAACCATTTTTAAAGGCAAGAGCCTTAAGGCATTAATTCCCTTCTACATGGTTCTATAGACATTCACATTTGAACCTGTATACTGTTTTCAACACCTTTTATGTCTATTTATGTTTTTTTCTACTATTTTTAAATTAATGGAGCCTGATATAAATATTTAATTGTTTGTCTTAACTGATTGGTCACTTTGAGAGTATATATATCAAGTAAGGTATGTGATGATTTATTGAGTCTGATGAAGCGGCCTGGAAGTTCGTGAAAGCGCACACTTTGTCCTTGCAATAAAAAATTCCTTCTACTGTGACAGTTCAACTTTTTTATATATACTTATGTATAAACTTGCCCTTCACTTGCAAGCAAAATGGTTTTGCTGATTCTTTATCTCAATTGCAGATACAGAGGTTCAGACAAATAGCTCCCACCACAGTTCATATCCCAACCCCCATATCAGAAGAAATGTGATTAGTTGAGGAGGAGTGGCCACTATATTCTATTGGAGCTCATGAGTCTACAATAGAAAGCTTGCAGCTTGGCTTTAAAGTATTTCATGAAATTTTATAATGCTCTTCCTCGGGAAGGGAGGGGTTGTTCACTACAACTTGTTTTGCATTATAGAACATAATTGTTATTCTCAAAACCTTGCTCTTTCCACTGTTTGAGGGAACCTATATGCATTAATCTTAGTTGCTAATATTTCCAATTAGACATATATAATGAAGCAATGGGTTTGGGCAGAATGTTGAAATGATGGGAGAAAATAAGGGGATATCATGTTGATGGCAGATGACCAATTGATAAATTGCTACTTAAAGCTATTCTGTTTGGCTTACATGCCAAATAATGAATATAAGGCACTCTATGTACTTAAGAATGACAGTAGGATATGTATTAGACCTGCTGATAAGAGTGGGGCAGTTGTAATCATTGGATTATGATTTTTATTGCTATAGTATGCTGGATCTACTTTCTGACAATGGAACTTATACTAGAATTACGAAGAAAGATGTGGGAAAACTAGTCTAAAAGGTTCATCAAGACTGATATGATCTTTTGATGTGTGGACTTATGGACCACGGTTTATATATTTTTTTATATGTTGAATATCCTTTGACTCCAGTTATCCATGGCTCACCTAAAATTCATAAAAATGCCACCAACCCTCCCATGCGACAAATAGTTTGTGGGCGGGGGTGACTTACTGAGCCCCTCTCTGTATATGTAGAGAATAAGTTAAAGCCTCAGTTAGCTAAAGCTTCAACAGTTTTGAAAGATATCCAGTAGTTTTTATGTTCTTTCTTTAATTCTGTGAATAACGTTGATGTATCTAACTTTCTTTTAGTTACACTTGATGTTAAAACTTTGTTTACAAGCATTCCTAATACAGAAGGTATAGATTTGGTTAGATCATTTTTAGTAAGCAACAGTGGTTATACACATAACACTATAACAGTGATTTGCATTTTGCTGGATATTATTTTGGAAAATAACATGTTTATCTTTGAGGGTGAAAATTTCCTGCAAAGGTTAGGAGTGGCTATGGGTACCCCATGTGCCAACAGCTATGCCAATGCAGCATTGGAACAGAGTGAAGAAGAACATGTTATAAATAATAATGGTTACATTTGCAATATCAAATATTATGCAAGATTTGTGGAAGATATCTTTCTTTTGTGGGAGGGTACTCCACTTTCCTTGACTGAGTTTGTAGCATATCTAGAAACCACCACTAACTTTTTAAGGTTTACGTTGAATTTTTCAGCTGATAGCATAGATTAATTAGATGTTACTGCTAGCAAGGATGCTGTTGGAGGCCTGGATAACCTACTCTTTAGGAAGCCTTGCTGGAAAAATGGATTGCTTCATCATACTAGCATGCATCCGCATCGCATATACTCTAACATATCGAAAGGACAGTCTATGAGAATTTCTAGACTCTCTACTGATGATTCTAGATTTGAAGCTACTACTGCATCTTTATGTGATGGTTTTATTCAAAGGGGCTATTCAAGGACAGCTGTCCATAATTCATTTAGTGATGTTAGGAGTATGAGGAAAGGGGTCTCGGACCTTTGCTCGAATGAGCAAATATCTGAAACCCAAGCAGCCGGGCATACTTACGAGAAAGTGCTTTTCACCAAAGAAGCACTTTTGCGTAAGTATGCCTGTTGCCGAGGCCGTACTACGGTGCGGATAAGGGAAAATTCCCTTTTCCCCACTGTAGTGTGGTCTCGGAGGGAGAATATTAAAGTACGGGGTATGGGTGGCACAGCCCCCCCTTATGGGGGGGTGCAGGGGGGATTCGCCCCCCTGCTAAAAAGTTAATGCAGTTTTTTTTTGTAACATGCTTTAACAAAAGCGCTTTTTCGATAAAAGCACTTTCGTTAAAGTGTGTTCAGTTGTTATGGATTTGGACGTAACATCATAGATCTGAGGAAAGACAGAGCAGCACCTTATTTCACAACAAATAGGAAAGTAGATGCATGTAGCGATAGGGGTTTAATGTAACATACTACGAGGGTTTTGTTTACTTATTCTAGCAATATTCATCAATTTTGTTATATTATAAAGAAAAATTAGCCTATTCTGCAAGCAGATGACAAAGTTGGAGAAGTAGATGGTGAAAGGCCTCATTTTATTTTTAGAAAAAATCTCATTCTGAAAAGATTTTTGTGTTATGGACCTTCTGGCCAATTATCTATGAATAAATGTTCTTATGCAAAAATGGACACATACCCATGCCATAACTGTAAAGCTTGTGAGTTTATAAGTGAGACTAAGTACTTTATACATCCTGTAACAGGATGTGAATTCCTTCTTGGTTTCTATGCTGACTGTAGGAACAGTGCTTTTGTTTATTTAGTTACTTGTAGTAATTGCTGTTGTTTATATGTGGGAAAACTACAAGACAGCTTAAGAAACAGATTTTGGAACATGCTAGGGATATTTGTAAGAAGTTAAAAACTAATGCATTAGCCCGTCACTATCTAAGTAAAGGACACTATAGATTTTGTTTTAGAGTTTTACAATTGTTTGAGTCTAATATTCGAGGTGGGGATGTGAATAACATGTGACGGCCATGCCCTGGCCCAACAATCAAGGAGCTTCAATCCTTACCACTAACACCAGGGAGGGTGTCTCATATAAGAGGAAAGGAAAACAAATACACACAGTAAAGTACAATTTCCCTTAAGTGCACACAGAAATCAAAGTCAGTCTGGTGATGGTTGCTCCCTTGTTCCCCAGGTCCCCAATAAGACTCCCCACTGGCAAAGCTATAGGGTCCAGATCTCAGCCTCGCTGGCAAGCTAACCTCCAGTACCCTCTCTGTCTCACCAGTGCTTTGTGCCCCTGCCCAGGTAGCTGAAACACCACACACACTTTGAGATAAGTATTTATACAACTTCACAGACACTTCTGGGAAAGGCTGACACAGATTCTCCAGCTGTGCCCATTTACCGAGACTATACGGCAGTAATTACTGCCACCACCAGCAAATAATTATCAGCTTCCCAAAGGCCCTTAAAAGAGTGTCCAGTTATTACTGGGCAATATTATTATCCAATTGGTAAGTGTTACTAATCAGTCTAAGGCTTATTAGAGTGGCCTTGTACAATAAACTCTATAAATATGCAATGTACTCTAGAGCTTAAATTAACTCTACACAAACCAGCCACAGGTAAAAGGTTTTTAAAATATGTTAGAAAAATATGTATTAATGTGTGTATTAGCAATATGCTTAGTGCATTTAGAAGCTTGAAAAGAGTTAACACATTTATTCTATTTCATACTGCATAAATCTGTACAAACTGCAGTTGCTTTCTGACCTTGTACTGTTAGCTAAAATCTTGCTTGTGCCTTGGAAATTTACTGAGAAGCAGGTGATTTCTGCTTACGTTAGGAAAATAACAAATAGAACAATACTACTTGTATGAAACTTAGACAAGAAATTCCACTGTGCCATGAGAAAATACACAGATGTAGAAGTTACAGATAATTAGCACAAATCCTGCTTGAAAATATGAACTGCAATCAGCATTTGCTTGTATCTGTATTAGAAAAGTACCTTGAAAAGTAACAGTGTAGAACAGACGCTTGTAAACGGATTAATGGTCACCAAGGCCAGGTTGTTTTTCTGAAAAGTTTCTCACAAATCTAGTCATGTCAGCAGAAAATCTGAAGTAACATCTGCTGTAGAACAATGCTAAAAGTTGTGTTTGATTACGTCAGCTAGAAGGCCATGTCTTGTAAAATAGTATAAGAATGAACATACTTCCTGTTAGTAGTTAGACAAATCCTTGTATTTGCATGTTCTTGTCTCCGTGCTGCAAGTAAATTAAAGTGCCTTAACTAAATCTTACGTGTATTGGTCTTTGAAGTTTTTTCCTTTGACAAAATATTTAATAATAAATAATTAGAATACAAGATAATATTACTACACCACAGTGCTATCCAAGAGTTCAGAGATCACACAGAAACTTAAAACAATACAGTAGGACATTTCCGATATAACAGAAAAACACTTAAGTTTATTCTTTATAGTCCTAGCTATTTCTACAAGAAAACATACTTCTAAAGTAACTTACTTTCAAGGAGCAGTGCTGAGAGTTGGATATCAAGATCAAAATGCTTACAGTCTCTCTCTCAGCAATAGTTTAAAATCACTAACATTCCTGCTGGGCCCTCCCAGATTACATCATTTTGACACTTAGGTTTTCCAGTATACACATTACATCATTTTGACACTTAGTCTGGAGTTCCCAGGCCAACAGACTACATTATTTAACAATCTAACACCTGTTCAGGAATCTACAACAATAAAAGACGTTTCACATGTACACTCTAGTAATTATTCCTTAAGTTAAAACAATAGAAAGAATGTGATAGCCCAGACCAAATGACTCTAAGCTCTACAGATCAAAGAACCTACAAGACCTAATTTTAATTTCAAAGAATATTTGAAATGCTTGGCTTATTTTTCCTTACAGCAGATGGCAATGTTGCTACAATCTTGAAGTTCACATTTTACAGTGTTTTCTTTCATTTTCATTTAAGAAACAAGCCTGTATTTTACATTTATATTTACAAATGTTAGAATTATGTAGCAAATTCTATTTGACTAGGCTGGCAGCCTTCACCCCTTCTCTACCAGTTTTCACATCCCCCCCTCCCCCGGAGATCTCAAGCTAGTTTTTCAAGTGACCCTTGATAAATGCCGCTTGAGAGGGTTAGGTCTATCTGAGTGTACCTCACCCCATTACCTGTCTTGTGAGCCCATCTTCATTGGCATTGCTAATCCTACTGCGGTGCTGCACTGACATATCATATACTTGCAACCTTCCAGGCTTCATCTTAGCAATTTGGCATTTTGCTGACTAGCTCTGTTTAACCATGTTAGAGGGTTGTGATCTGTCATTACAGTGAATTTTCTTCCATACAGATAAGGCTGACATTTCTGCAGTGCCCACACTATGGCTAGACATTCCTTGTCTACAGCTGCATAGAATTCCTCCCTGGATTGGAGCCTATGACTGAGATAAACCACTGGGTGCTCTTCCTCCTCTGAAGAAATGCAGGCTAAGTACAGCCACCACCCCATGGTTTGAAACATCCACCTGCACAACAAATTCTTTGCTGTAATTTGGACTGGTTAACAAAGGGGGTCCTCCCAAAGCTTCTTTAAGCTTCTGGAATGTCTGCTCACATGCTGGGGTCCACACTACCTTATCTGGCCTGTTCTTCATTGTCAGGTCTGTGAGAGGAGCAGCTATGGTACTATAACTAGGGACAAACTTTCTGTAGTACCCTGCTGTCCCTAAGAATGCCCTCACCTGCTTTTTAGTAACAGGTGCAGGCCATGCCTGAATAACTTCCACTTTGGCAAGTTCTGGCCTTATCTTACCACTCCCCACTCTATGCCCTAGGTAGGAGACCTCTGCCATACCCACATGACATTTGCTTGGCTTAATAGTCAACCTTGCCCTCTGTAGTCTGCCCAGCACCTCTCTGACATGCTGAAGGTGCTCTGGCCAGGAATGGCTATAGATGGCAATATTGTCTAGGCAAGCAAGGGCAAACCCTCCTGCTCCTGCTCAGATATTATCCACCAACCTCTGGAAAGTTGCTGGGGCATTCCTCATCCCAAAGGGCATCTTTGTTAACTCATACAAGCCAAAAGGAGTCACAAAGGTTGACTTCTTTCTAGCACTGGGAGTCAAGGGCACCTGCCAGTAACCCTTGGTAAGATCAATGGTTGTAAGATACTTATCCCCACCCAGCTACTCTAAAGCCTCATCTGTCCTAGGCATGGGGTAAGCATCTGACTCTGTGTGACTATTTAATTTCCTGTAATCCACACAAAACCTGGTGCTGCCATCCTGCTTTGGCACCAACACCACTAGGGAGGCCCAGGGAATGTTAGACTCTTGAATCACCCCTAGTTCCAACACCTCCTGTACCTCCTCCCTCAGAGTCTGTTTGACTCTCTCAGGCACCCTATAAGGGGGCTGCCCAATAGGACTTTGGGGTCCTGCATCCACCTAGTGTTGCACCAGGTGGGTGCACCCTGGCTTCCCAGTGAACATGTCCCCAAATTCCTGCAATACTGCTCGGATTTCTCGAACCTGGGTAGGAGATAGCTTCTGGGACATTGCTACCCCTTCCACCGAGGTGTCAGCCCTAGCATCACTGAGGAGATCAATCCCCAGATCTCCCTCAGACTCTCCTGCAATTCACTGCAAATACTCAGCAAAATGCCCCCCCATCATGGTAAGGTTTCATCATGTTAACATGGTACAATTTGTGCCCCTGCCATCTGCCTAGCAGTTCCACCATGTAGTTAACATCACTTACCTTTCTTACCACTTTGTAGGGTCCCTCCCAAGCTGCTTGCAGTTTGTTGTGTCTGACAGGAATGAGAACCATTACCTGCTGCCCCACAGCATACTCGCTAGCTCAAGCATTCCTGTCATATCACACCTTTTTCTGTTGTTGGGCTTCTGCCAGGTTCTCCTGGGCCAAGCCCATGAGTTCCCTGAGCCTTGTCCTGAGGTTTAGGACATATGCCACAACAGACTCCTTGTGAGAATCACACTTACCTTTCCACTCATTTTGAATTAAATCTAGAGGTCCCCTCACCCTATGCCTGTACAGCAACTCAAAGGGTGAAAACCTGTGGATTCCTGGGGAACCTCTCTGTAAGCAAACAACAGATGGGGCAAATATGTGTCCCACTCCCTCTTAAACTGATCTGCAAATGCCCGTAGCATGGACTTGATCGTAGATTTTAACCTCTCAACAAGACCATTAGTCTGGGAATGGTAGGGGGTGGTCTTCATGTGCTTCACCCCGCAGGAATTCCACAGACAAGCCAGCAGGTCTAACATGAAATTGGCACCTCTGTCAGACAGTATTTCTTTTGGGAATCCCACCCTGCTGAAAATTGCTAACAAAGCATTTGCCACCTTTCCTGCATCAATGGAGGACAAAGCCACTGCCTCAGGGTATTGTGTAGCATAATCTACAACCACTAGGATATACTTTTTCCATGTGGAACTTGGGGTACTCAGAGGACCCACAATATCCATAGCTATCCTCTGAAATGGCTCCTCAATCACAGGCAAAGACATCAAAGGAGCTCTCATCTTGTCTCCTGCCTTGCCTACCTTTTGGCACTGCTCACAGCTCCTGCAGTACCCTGTTACATCTCTGGAAATTCCAGGCCAATAGAAGTTCTGCATAATACACCTCTTTGTACGTTTTATGCCCATATGACCTGCAAAGGGAATATCATGGGCTATGGCTAGAAGTGCTAGATGGTAGGCTCTAGGCACTACCAACTGCTGTACTCTCTCACCTTCTAGCCCTTCCTTAGGGGTCCATTCTCTGTACAGTAAACCTTTGTCCCAGTATACAGATTCCCCCTTCCGTTGAGAATCAGGTGCCTCCCTAGCTACCTGTCTCAGGCCTTGCAATGTAGGGTCTGAGAGCTGAGCCTGTCTCAACTCTCTCCTTGTAACCCTTCCCAGCTCCTCTTCCACAGGAAGTCTGGCATCCTCTGACAGCGGTGCCCTACTGTCAGCCTGGGTACTACTACTCACCTCTACCTTTGCAGTTACCCTGTCCAAGGAAACATCAGTACCCACAAGCAGCTGTAGCTCACCTTCAGTCTCACTGCCACAGTGTAGCTCACTCCCTGAAGTAACCACCTCACCAGTTCTGGCTGAAAATATGCAGTCTGTCTGGGTCTCCCCCAGGCTACCAGACCCACATGCTTGTCTCCTAGCTTCAATGCATGTAACTGCATAAGTACATGGTACTGCCTCATCCAAATCCTTCCCTTTCAGGACATCTGCAGGATGGTAGTTCCATACCCCTGTTGTCTCACAACAACCTACTATTAGTATTTTGTCTTTCCCACTTACTGGCTCCCTCACCTTTGGTTCCCCACCTTGCCTCTGTGGACACCTTTATGCCACATGGCCCCATTGGTTGCATTCAAAACATTTAACCCTAGCTCCTGGATGTGTACCTGGACTAGTGGCTTCCCCGGCTACTGGCAGATTCTGTTGGGGCAGTCCGTGCTGCCCACCATGGGTTCCTTTAGACTCATGAGCAGTACTGGGGGTACACTTCCTTTGCAGGGCTGCCCTGCTGGCTAGGTATCCATTCTTCTCCAACTCATCTGAAGTAGCACATTGTCTATCAGCTAACCAGATCCTCATGTCCTCAGGCAAAGTGCTAAGGGTTGTTTCCACACCAGAAGGTCTGCCAGCCCTGCAAAAGTGGTGACCTGACATCCACTCACCCAGCTATGAAAATAAGTGCTCAGTTCAGCAACATATTCACATACGTTTTCATTTGCCTTGTGTCTATGCTCACGAAACGTTTTCCCATGCATTTCAGGTGTTAGCTTAAAACATTCTACAAGACATTTTTTACAGCAGTATAATCAAAACAGACAGAGTCAGGCATTTGTGATATACAAGTTACAGCTTTCCCATGGAGTAAGGGGGTCAGTAACCATACCCAGAGCCTTTGGTCAATACTATACTATTTGCATATCCTCTCAAACATATGAATGAGACTATCAAAATTATCCCCCTCTTTAAATTGCGGAATAAATTTACTGACCTGTTGTGCTTCTGGGGTCCAGTTACTCCCTTCCCCATTACCTTTATGACTCTGGCAAAGAGTCATAATTTCCCTCTCATGCATCCTCTAATGCTTCTTTTCTTCGGCTTCTATCTCCAAATGCCTGGCCTCCAACTCAAGTCTCTTTAGCTCCAGCTGGATTTTTAAGTCCACTGCAGAAAGGTTGAGCTGTCCATTCTTTGAGAATATTCTATCTCCACTGCCAGTCTGATTGTCCTTCTCAGAAAGGTTGAGCTGTCCATTCTCTGAGGATATAGTATCTCCACTGCCAGTCTGATTGTCCTCCTGGATGTTGTTTTCTGATGCAGCTGTAACCAAGGCTGCAATCAGGTCTACCTTAGTCACGTTTCCATGCACCAGTCCCCTAGCCTGGCACATCTCTACCAGCTGGCTCCTTGTCAGCTTTCCACACTCCTGTGCTGACATGCTTCCTGCTCACCCTGACTAACTAAGCTAACAAAAGAAATAAAACAGTTGTGATCTAAACTCTGAGTATTCACTGCATGGCTGATTTAGAGTACAAAACACCTTCAAAGATCACAGTACATAAGCTACAGGATTCACTCTACCCACACCACTACAAGCCAATTAGTATGTGAAGTGGATCCCACCACTGCCACCACAATGTGACAGCCATGCCCTGGCCCAGCAGTCAAGGAGCCTCAATCCTTACCACTAACACCAGAGAGGGTGTCTCATATAAGAGGAAAGGATAGCAAATGCACACAGTAAAGTACAATTTCCCTTAAGTGCACACAGAGAACACAGTCAGTCTGGGGCTGGTTGTTCCCTTGCTACCCAGGTGCCCAATAAGACTCCCCACTGGCACAGCTATAGGGTCCAGATCTCAGCCTAGCTGGCAAGCTAACCTCCAGTACCCTCTCTGTCTCACCAGTGTTTCGTGTCCCTGCTCAGGTAGCTGACACACCACACACACTTTGAGATAAGTATTTATACAACTTCACAGGCACTCCTGGGAAAGGATAACACAGATTCTCCAGCTGTGCCCCTTTACCCAAACTATACAGTAGTAATTACTGCCACCAACAGCTAATAATTATGAGCTACCCAAAGGCCCTTAAAAGAGTGTCCAATTATTACTGTGCAATATTATTATCCAATTGGTAAGTATGACTAATCAGTCTAAGGCTTATTAGAGTGGCCTTGTACAATAAACCCTATAAATATGCAATGTACTCTAGACCTTAATTTAACTCTACACAAACCAGGCACAGGTAAAAGGTTTTTAAAATATTTAATAATAAATAATTAAAACACAAGACAATACTACTACACCACAGTGTTATCCAAGAGTTCAGAAATCACACAAAAATATAAAACAATACAGTAGGAAAGTTCTGATATAACAGAAAAACACTTAAATCTAATCCTTATAGTCCTCGCTATTTCTACAAGAAAACATACTTCTAAAGTAACTTACTTTCATAGAGCAAGGCAGTGCTAAGAGTTGGATATCAAGATCAAAATGCTTACAGTCTCTCTCTCTCTCAGCAATAGTTTAAAATCACTAACATTCCTGCTGGACGCTTTCAGATTATATCATTTTGACACTTAGGTTTTCCAGTATACACATTACATCATTTTGACACTTAGTCTGGAGTTCCCAGGCCAACAGGCTACATTATTTAACAATCTAACACTTGCTCAGGAAACTACAACAATAAAAGACATTTCACATGTACACTCTAGTAATTATTCCTTAAGTTAAAACAATAGAAATAATGTGATAGCCCAGACCAAATAACTCTGAGCTCTACAGATCAAAGAACCTACAAGACATAATTTTAATTTCAAAGAACATTTGAAATGCTTGGCTTAGTTTCCTTACAGCAGATGGCAATGTTGCTACAATCTTAAAGTTCACATTTTACAGTGTTTGCTTTCATTTAAGAAACAAGCCTGCATTTTACATTTACATTTACAAATGACAGAATTATGTATCAAATTCTATTTGACTAGGCTGGCAGCCTTCACACCTTCTCTACCAGTCTTCACATAACAGAATATAAAAGACTGAATAAAAGTGGATTTTAGACTTACAGGCACACAAGGAATCAGTCGGGTATAAGATGTTTTAATTATTTTTAATTATGTTTGATTGCACCATTTAATCTTAGTTTTGTTCACTTTTGTATGGTCTGAAGAAGTGGTAAACCCATGAAAGTGCTTGTCGTCATTTATTAAAGTAGATATGTTTTTTACTGCCTTGTTGCTTGGTTTTATTTCTGTTTTCGGACATTTTATTAGTTTAATTTAACCAAACTTTAGCCACAAGAAATTACAGTTTTTATTGGTTACATGCCAGATTCACATCACGCATAGTTATAGGGGGTCCCTGTTACTTCACTGAAGAACTGGTTCATCAAACAGCATTTCGGATGGCATTTTATCAAACATGCCATTCATCTAACTGTTCTGACTGAGATCACATTACAGTGAGGATTTGGAAATTTGCCCTTTCCCCACTGTAGTGTGATCTTGGAGTTGGTATATATAATTAGCAGGGAGCGTGGTGGGTGCAGCCCCCACAAGAGAGTGGTTCAATAAATGGCATTTCTAATGAAATGCTGTTTGATGAACTGATTCTACAACAAAGAAATATAGACCCATTATATGATTTTAGCTACCTTATTCACTTTGTTGTATGCTAGAGCTGTCAGAGTTAATGAGCTAGTAGACTTACTTAAAAGGAAAAATGGGAATTTTATTGCAATGCATTTCTAATTTGGTCCAAGACTGACCAGAACATAAGGGGCATCAAGTCACTATGGTCAGAACAGAGGATACTATGTTCTGCCCCTTAGCTTGGGGTTCTACTTTACGAAACATATCTCCCCTTATAAAGGAGGTTTACAAAGTCCATTGAACATATGGGAGAAACAGATGAATGTAGGTTTTGTAAAACCGATTTTGAAACAGTCTTACACCTTATTGCTGGTTGTGACATACTAATAGCAGAAAGACTGTATACTGAAAGGCATAATAATGTAGCAAGACTGTTGCACTGGGGATTGTGCAAACATTATGGCATTGAAGTGGCTGAAAAACACTGGAAACATGAGCCACAAAGCATCATAGAAAATGATGACGTCTACCTGGGAAAAAAAATCGCTGTTCTGGCCATTCAACATTTCCTGGTCTCAGTTAAGCTGTGTCGAGGTAAGGGTGCTCGGTGTATTTAGCTGTCAATGTCATAATATAGACCCAGTTTTAAAATATCAGGATTTGCAAACACAAATGAGAGCAATGTGGAAGAAAGATACCCATATAGTTCCAATAGTAGTTGAAGCAACGGGTCTTATAAAAAAGAGTTTACAATCATATTTAGACATGCTACCAGTACATGTAACTCTGTATGAACTGCAGAATGAGTCATTACTGGGCACGTTGAGGGTGCAGTAAAGAGCACTTTTGGCTGATATCAAAGAATGAAACAATACTAATTTTATGAACTTTAATCATACTTTGACTTAGGAATGGGGTCAAGTCCCATCATGGTATTAGAAACCCAAAAGATTTGGAGAAATTAAAACAAGGAAAAATTACTTTTTCCCTAATGATGTTGAAATATTTCCTATAGATATTGACACCTCAACAAGTTGTGCACTTGCTCATCAAGGCTTATCTCATGGTGGTTACTTCTCACACTCTTTCAGAAATGGGCAAGCCTCCAATTTAGCTTTACAGTGTCAGACAATTAAAGTTTCTAACCAGAATAGGCAAGTGATAATCCAGTCATTATTTGAAATAAATCATTAAACCTCAGTAGTTTGCAAATATGGCACTTGTATCTTCTTTTGAAGAGAAAAGATGGATTATTATTTTAGGGCACTCATTTATCTCACATGCTGCAAAGACAGCAACAGTTTCAAAAGTGGGAAAATTTGGGGTTGGAGCTCCACAACTTTTAGATAATATGGAAATAAGTACTGGGGTTAAGTTGAGTTTAGTTGTTGTCAGCTTTGTTTCAAATGTTGGAGAAGATAGGTCAGTGCCATGCTTTTATCAATACATGGAGGAGGAAGTGACTTAGGTTTCATTCCAAAGCAACAATTGCTGTATCATATTTTGAGAGATTTTACTTCAATGAAACATATTTTAACTGTCTTATCATTGGCTTGGGCAGTCATAATACCTCATGTATATGTTGGGGGTGGTGGTCCTGCATGTAGCCAGATGGCAGTCAAAAAGATCTAGGAAATTAGTTAACCATGGTGTGGCCAGGGTGGTGCCAGTGATGGGCATATTAATTATTGAAAATTGGAACCTTTATGATTTGTAAAATTTCTCTGCAACCCTTGCAAGAGTGGTAAGTGTAAATTAAACACATTATGTATTATTTAAGAATATAACTTTGTTCATAGATCATAATATATATAATGAGTGTAAAAAAGGAGAATTACAATGTTTAATTTAACATGGGGTGAAGAACCTTTGTATATGTTTGTTAATCTGGATTAGGCTATATTAGCTCATAGGGTTCTTCCAAGCTAACAGTTTCAAGTAATTAGTAACAAAGGTGAAGGTTCAAGATATGGACAAAGTTTATATGGTCAAGAAATTGGGGAAAACAGTCTGTTCAGCAGACTGGTGGGCAGTTGCCAGGTGGACTTAACCCCCTTGTACTCTATTCCACTCACTATATCTTTCCTGGACCTGCAGAAATGCAAAGAAGTTCAACAATGGGTAACAGCTCTGCTGTTTGCAGTGGCTGGTTTAGGTGAGGGAACATGATAAAAAGGCACTCAGATTCAAGGACAGGTAGCTGAATGGGCTTCATGTCACACCAGTCAGAAATATGCCTGTGGTTAACGGTATGATTATAAGATGCAATCTTACATGGTACTAGTTGTGCTAATATGACTATTTACAGTATAATGATGGATTCAATAAGATACGTGAAAAGATTTATGTAAAACCAATGATAAATAAAGTCTATGGTGACAATTGAGACATGAGCTTTGTTAATTTTTGAGAGGAGTTGGAAAGGACAAATACAGTTTCTGCAGCACAAAACGGGTTGTCTACCCAGTGACCATTAGTTAGGATACTTATGAGGAACCCTATATTCAATGGCTATTAATGGAGAGCTAGCTTGTCTCTGGTGACATCCAGTGTTCTCCTCTCTCCTTCCCCATCTATGCCAGGGCAGTTCCTGGGTGGCCTTGCCCCACTTTATACCCCTCATTTTTTTTTCTGGGTCTGTCCAAATGGAAAGAAGTATGACTTTGTGTAATGGAATTGCTGTTTCTAGTGGACAGTTTAGCTGAGGGGACATGATCACATGTCACTTGGATTCAAGGACAGGCAACTGGCAGGACTTCATTTTGTCTCACTCAGAAAGATGCCTGTGGTTGAAGGTGTGATTACAGGATGCAAACCTACATATTATTGGTTGTGCTGATCAATATATTTACAGTAAAGGTTTCTACTCAATAAGTTAAATGAAAAGATTCATGTGAAGCAGTAGATGGCTTGACAATTATTGGGAGAGCTAAGGAGGAAAAGGCACAAATATGAATGAGATTTAGTTGTGGGTGTGCTCAAATTATAAACCTGTAATGCAAAAATAATATTTCATTACTGACCACTCCTCTGAAAATATCCCCCCATACTACGAAGCTTGAGCTGATGCTCCTGGTTGAATAGTACAATCTCTTAATGCGGTTGTTTGGATGACAAGAGGGATTTCAGTTTGTGATTGTCCTGAAGAGGAAAAATAGTTTTTAAACATGTCAGAGAGTGCAGGGGAGCTGATCATGTTGGTCTGTGTAGAATATGGACTGGATTATCTGCCTGCCTTAAAATAATCATCAGTTTATTTAATATTTGTAGATTCTTCCCTCTGATTATAAATGCCTCATTCGAATGAAAAAAACCTTCTCTTTTCATGTCTTATCTTATTGCATAACCAACACATCATTCTTTTCAGTTTTGCTCACTAATTAAAATGAATAATCTTGAAACTCATGTGCCGTGCTTAATTAACAACTAATACATACTTCAAAATTAGTTTTCTTAAGGATATTAAATTCTGTCCTTCTGGCACTGATAAACAATATCATGCTACTTGACAATATTCACTTTCTTCACACTGCTTATTTATTAAACAGCTGAGAAAGAAATCTATCAAACATTATGTCTTTCAATGTTTGCTTCTATAAACGTTCGATAAAATGCTAGTTTATCACAAGAGTAGCAGAAATATTCAGGACCATTAAAATTTTTCTGCAGGAAAATGTCACGTTATTTTTTTCTTTTTGCACCACACACACAAAAACAAAATCTAACTAAAGATATTTGCATCAATTTTTTTTTTCAGTGCTCAGCATTAATGTGTGGGATTTTAATGGCTATTTCAAGCTTAAACGCTACTTTCCTTGTTGCTAGCATATTAGAAACATTTAACTGATTACCCTAACACCCACACAAGACAGAATAAAGATTTTAAACTGAATGTTAACATAATTATGTTATTACTCATTCTCTGTAATTGCATGCCTAACTTTCTTTCTCATAGGGTAACCAGTCAACAATGGTATACACTGAAAGAAATAAAAAATACTTATTCAGCAGATGCTTTGCATGATGTGATTTCATAATAAAACCAAAATATTTAGACTATTTTGAATGACCAGTCTCAGAGAATAGCCGTAGCTCTAGTACAATATTACAAAATAAGTCACCTGTCTTCTGTTCATCTAATGCTAAGATCACTTGTGTGACTTCAGTACATGTGCTGGATCACTGTGTTTTAAATTAGCCAGCTTCCTAGTCACATGATCCTTTTCTGTGCCTATTTAGGTACATACCTTCTTTTTTGGTTTAGAAAACAAAACTTCAGAGTGCTTCAGCTTCAGTACAGAACTCCTATAATGAAATAAATTAACAATAACATCTGTGTGATTTCTTACCAGGCACAATCAGTATCACCTCAAGATCATTAGAATGATTATTCCTCTCTTTAAATATTGCATTGCTCAGTCAAAATTCATTTTATACAAATGAAATTTAATTTTTTATATACAAATCAAAGATATCTCATTCTTCACTCTAATTTATTTAATATTTAATGCTATAATGTTGTGCTGCTCTGGAGAAAAATATGCCTATTTTCTAGTATAATACTAGAAAATATTTAGTTCATAGGTTGCTGCTACACAATAGACCATTTAAGCCATATGAAGCCTATTTACTGCAATTCCACTCATACATTCAGCTACTTGCTTTCCCATCCATAAAGGACAGGATGTGGAGGAACTACACTTGGAGTAAAGGAACTACACTTGGAGTAAATTTGCAGTTTCTCATCCATTCGACTAAGTTAGATTTAAAGATCGTGAGAGAATTGTTTTGGTTCACAAATCAAAATTTGTTCCAGAACTGAGGACATCGGTCATGCCGACATGTCTTATCTATGTTGCAATATAAATCTAGGTTCTTGTTTTTTTATTTGTGTTTATTTGCCTTACATATATGCAGCAGATCAAGCAAAAATGAGTTGCTTTCATTTTAATAGGCCAAGTGTAGATCAACGCCTAGGAGTTTATGGGAGAAACATGAAAAGGCACAGGGCATTTAGACACTATAAGTAACATTGCAAGCTCGTACTCAAGGATTTTTGGGTGAAGAACCACTGCTGGTTGGCTAGGTGCTTTGACAGGTACATGTTGAATGGTGCATTGTATTTTAGTTTAGGCCTAATGAGACATGCATACAGGGTACTAATGACCTCTTTGGACTGAGACTAGATGTCCTTAGATGTCCTTAGTAATCAGTTGTGTGAGCCAAAAGACTTTCAAACTGATAGTTTATATATGATGGTCAAAGGGGAATTCGTTATCAGCAAATATGTCTAGGCTTCTAATGACAGTGTCTATTTTAGTGAAATACTGTTTATATGATAGGTATACATGAGTACCTCTTTCTTAAGTTGTACAAAGCTATCTTGTTTTGACATTCAGCTTGATACCATTATCCTGATAATGTCAATTTATCACTTTAGGCTCTACTGGGAGATAAATAACTGTCTTCAGAGGAGCTGACCATAGCTCAAAGCTTGCAATTATCTGTGAGCTTGGTAAAACAAAGCCCTTTAATGTCAGTTTGGCATGAGTAAAGTAATTATACCTCTGTTTACAAGTCTCTCAAAGGACAGAGTCCAGTTCTAATAAACTGGGTAGTATCAGTAAGCCAGCTGGCAATCTAATAGGTTATATGAGGATTTGAATTGAATTTACCCATTGTGGACATAGTGATAGCTCATGGCAAGCTGTCTGAATGCTGTTACCTTCATCTAGTACTTCTGTAACTGTTTCAAAGAGACTAACTAGGATTAATAGCTAAGATTTACCCTTTACAAAGCCAAACTAGTTAGAGTCCATGGATTTTAAGTTCTCTATGTCACTGTAGATGAGGACCAAGAAGAAACATTCCATTATCTTGCAAATGACACTGGTGAAGCTGAAAGTTCTGTAGTTCTCAGGGGCTGTGGTGGAGCCCCCCTTGTGAACTGCAGCAATTTTCAGGCTTCAAGAATGTATCCAGTAAACAGGCTGTGACTGCACAGTTTAAGGCAAACGTCTGATTGAGGATGTCTGATACTGACCAAGCTCTAGCCTAGTATGTTGTCTAGACACTTAAGGCTGTTGTTTTTGGTCAAGGAGATTGCATTTAGTATCCGTTCAGAGATGACTTCCAGGAAACAGGTATGTCCTGGATACTACATACTGGGAAATATGGAGGTGATGAAGGAAAAGTTGGAACTGAACTTATCTGCCAGGGTATTAGCTATATCCTCAGGGTCTGAGTTGAAGAGGTCATTAGAAATAAACAGTGCAAAATGATGGGTATTATTTCAGTGTTTCTTTACATAGTGCCTAGTACTCATCCTTCATTGATGTAACAATTTTAGTTGATAACTCGTTTTACAGGATTTGATCTTTCTACCCATTTCTTCATCAATCATTCTGAGTTTGATTTTAACACATTAAGATGTTGTTATTTTCTTTAGGGATACAAGCCTTTTCCTTTTGTTGCTTATGGCTAAGTTCCATCAAATGGCTTGTTCCTAAGTTTGGCACTGTAAGTTGAAAAGGAACACAAGCCTCTATGCAAGAGTTGAAATGGGAGTATGAAATTTGGGTTATGTACTTGCTATATGTTCATGAATGGTGGTAGACAACTGAAGTATATCAAGTGAGTATCAAGAAAGGAAATTGTCCGTGGAGTAATCTGTAAAGTTTATGGGGTAGGATAGATGGTGACCTGTACTGTAGGATGTATGTTGAACATTACAACAGAGTGATCTGATCTGACCATTGTTGGTTTATAAAGTGTGGGGAGCAGACAGTGGCTGTGTTGGTAACAAGAATCTCAAGTAGGTTGCTGCCTGTATTGCAGGAAGGGAAGCATCTGCCTTTTGTAATTTGCATTGTTAAATTCAAAGGAGCATTGTGGTTAACTGTTTGTGGAGATATATGTGATAATTAATGCAGTAATAGCTTAAACTCCCTTAGAATGTAAAGGGGCTCCAATTTTTTATCTTTTCTGATTTGCAGGTATCATGGAGACGGTATTGCAGCTGACCAGGATGAGACTGAAAATCTTGTTTACAGATTCTGTGATGCAAAGCATTCAAAGGCATCGCCCTGCTCCAAGTCAAAGGATGATGGGGTTTTGGATACAGACAGCCATTTCATCATCACCATTACTGCTATTTAAACGTGTGGGCATAAAGGAGTAGTAGGCTATAAAACTTGGTAAAGACAGACTACAGTTACTGTACTGGATCCAGTTTTCAGTGACAACACAGATATCCACATAGTCTCAAAACAAAGAAGACTTTAAGGAAGGGCACTTTCTTATTAAGGATCACAGCCTTGAGCAGCTTTATGTTTATATTTGTCAGATTCTAATTTTGATTTACTGGATTGATAGGCTGAGTAAAGCAACATTACCTAAAAAGGAACCTTGGGTGAATGATGTGTGGGGAAGACTGGGAGATACATGCAGGCCATCAATGGCAAAACAGGCTGTACTGTCTTCCATCTCACTCCAAGATGGCAACCATTGGACTATCTCAGTGTGACAAAAATTAAGCCAATTATTAAAGTCAGTCATCTGCTGCATATATTGTTGTACCATTCTTGTTGATGGTAGGATACTTTTGTAGACTATTTTCCTTCCAGCCTTATAGACTTGCTTAGAGAGCTCCATCCTGTCCCTCTTCATATGGTCTAAGGACATGAATCACAAATCATTCACAACCACTTGAAAAATGACCATGTCATATTCATATGGGGGGGGGGGTGAATGGGCTTGAGCACCTATGTGATATGGTGAATTCCAGCACATGGGAGACAACAGACTGTTACTCAGCCTTCACTATGCCTGGTGTGCTAGAATATGGGTCATCCATAGAAAGTACATTTCCAACAAAAATTATTTACTGAATAGTTTGGTATCCTACCATAAAACTCTCAACAGCTTTCTGTCTTTCAGAGTACTAAATTGTAGACCTTTATCTTTATAGGTAAAAGACACTGCTGGAAACAGAGGCAACGAACACTTTAGGACCAAAATCAAAAAACTCTTTAATGCGAAACCAAAAATAAAAACAGTAAAGTAAAAAGCTTTTCATCTGGCTACATAGCCAGACTTCTTTAGACAAAGAAAACAAAAAGTTTGCAGCATTAAGTATTCACCCCATTTAGTGTTGATGCTAATGAAATTATTAAAATTTTGTGGAAAAACTGTAATATTTTCGGATCAGACACAAAGATAATGAAGAAGGTGGGGAGCAAACATATTGTAACATTTAGAAGAGGTAAAAATTTAAAAGCCTTCCTAGAAAGTGGAAAGGCTATGTGCCTTAGAACACCTGGAATGTTCAAATGTGAGGTTTGCAATTTTTGTAAGTTTATGGCAACTGTTAACACCTTTTTGATTCGAGGAAGTACTTATAAAGTAGGTAGGCAGTTTAATTGTAGCTCCAAGGCAGTGGTATATTTAGCCCAGTGTCAGATATGCCCAGCCTTCTATGTCGGAAAAAACAACAGAAGACTAAAGGAAAGGGTATATGAGCACGTACATAGGATTGCCAAAGGCAAACAAGAGAACGCTTTGTCAAGGCATTGTAATGGTAATGCTGAACATTCTTTTTTTTTTGAATTATTGATCAGATTATACCCAACTTAAGAGTGGGCCCATTCCAATTATTGTTGGAACAACTAGAGTTGCTTTGGCAATTGAGGCTAAATGCCAGTAGGGCACCAGGAATAAATGAAGTCATCGCATTAACTTGTATTTTAAAACTAAAAAGTTTGAGCAGGTGACTTAATGATTGCCTGTTTGGCCCGGGATACAAACATTGGAGGTTTAGTGTAGAATTTAATTTGCACCTTGGAAGTGTAACAGCTAAATGGATTTTTTTAACATCTTGTAACTGTGTACATTTTTTTAGTTAATGGAGTATATTAACAACACTTTGTATAAACAACATGTTAGGTGTCTAGAGACAGTCCCCTGGATTTACTAAACTTCCGTGCAGGACTAGACTAGTCCTGCACAGAAGCAGCAGTTTAGGAGGAGGATGGCAGCGTGCCATGCATATTAACGAAGGTGCACTGCCTGAGCTCAAAATCCTAAACGGAGCGTGGACGAGTGGAGGGGGCGTGTCTGAGAGGAGAGCTCTCAAAATATACATGCCCCTGCAATGAAGGACTGCAGAAAGTGTAAATAAATGAGCAAGACCACTCATAGGTGTCTGCATATCCCCTCCAACAGTCCCCCATGTGTACAACAGCAACAGGACATAAAAAAAGAAGAAACCCCTTTATTTTTTTTTAAACTCCTAGTACAGCTAATCGTAGTTGAGCAGGTGTGCCCATTGCTTAGCTATGGTTAAAGCAGCTTAAAAGGCTGAAGAGGATAACAAGGAAGATATATGCAAATGAAGCAGCACAGCAATAGTATAGTGGTAAGAGCATCCGCCTAACAAGCAGGCATTCCCGGTTTGAGTCCCACTGCAACACATACCATTTTCCATGTGAAATCTGTATATGAACATTTTATCTCATTTTTATGCTGTATCATCATCATCATCTTCTTTCGGCTGTTCCCATTAGGGGTCGCCACAGCGGATCATCTGTTTCCATTTCTTCCTGTCCTCTGCATCATGCTCTTTCACACAAACCGCCTGCATGTCCTCTCTCACCACATCCATAAACCTCATCTTAGGCCTTCCTCTTTTCCTCTTACCTGGCAGCTCCATCCTTAGCATCCTTTTCCCAATATACCCAGCATCCCTCCTCAGCACATGTTCAAACCAACGCAATATCGCCTCTCTTGCTTTGTCTCCAAATTGTCCAACCTGAGCTGACCCTCTAATATACTGATTCCTAATCCTGTCCATCCTAGTCACACCCAGTGCATATCTTAACATCTTTAACTCTGCCACATCCAGCTCTGACTCCTGTTTTTTCGACAATGCTACCGTTTCCAACCCATATAACATAGCTGGTCTCACTAGCCTCTTGTAGACCTTCCCTTTCACTCTTATTGGTACCCGCCTGTCACAAATCACTCCTGACATTCTTTTCCACCCATTCCACCCTGCCTGTACTCTCTTCTTCACCTCTCTTCCACACTCACCATTACTCTGAACTGTTGACCCCAAGTATTTAAACTCATCCACCTTTACCAACTCTACTCCCTGCATCCTCACCATTCCTCTAGCCTCCCTTTCATTTACACACATATATTCTGTTTTTGCCCTGCTGACCTTCATTCCTCTCCTCTCTAAAGCATATCTCCACCTCTCCAGGGTCTCCTCAACCTGGTCCCTACTCTCACTACATATCACAATGTCATCTGCAAACATCATAGTCCACGGGGCCTCCTGTCTAATCTCATCTGTCAACCTGTCCATCACCACTGCAAATAAGAAAGGGCTCAGAGCTGATCCTTGATGTAATCCCACTTTCACCTTAAACGTATCTGTCACTCCCACTGCAGTCCTCATCAATGTCACACTACCCTTGTACATATCCTGTACCATTCTTACATACTTCTCTGCCACTCCCGACTTCCTCATAGAATACCACAACTCCTCTCTAGGCACCCTGTCATATGCTTTCTCTAAGTCCACAAAGACACAATGCAACTCCTTCTGACCTTCTCTGTATTTCTCCAACAACACTCTCAGAGCAAATATTGCATCTGTAGTGCTCTTTCCTGGCATGAAACCATACTGCTGATCACTAATCCTCACCTCCCTTTTTAACCTAGCTTCCACTACTCTTTCCCATAACTTCAAGCTGTGACTGATCAGTTTTATCCCTCTGTAGTTACTGCAGCTCTGCAAACCACCCTTATTCTTAAACATAAGTACAAAAACACTTTTTCTCCACTCCTCAGGCATCCTCTGACTTTCCAAAATTTCATTAAACAATCTGGTTAAAAATTCCACTGCCATTTCTCCTAAGCACCTCCATGCTTCCACTGGTATGTCATCTGGGCCAACAGCCTTTCCATTCTTCATCCTCTTCATAGCTGTCCTTAGTTCTTCCTTGCTAATCTGCTTCACTTCCTGATTCACTATCCCCACATTATCCAACATTCTCTCTCTCTCATTCTCTTCATTCATCAGCCCATCAAAGTACTCTTTCCATCTACTCAACACACTCTCCTCACTTGTGAGTACGTTTCCCTCACTGTCCTTTATCACCCTTACCTGCTGCACATCTTTCCCAGCTCTGTCCCTCTGTCTAGCCAATTGGTACAGGTCCTTTTCTCCCTCTTTAGTGTCCAATCTTTCATACAACTCTCTATATGCCTTATCCTTAGCCTTCGCCACCACTCTCTTTGCCATGCACCTCATCTCCTTATACTCATGTCTGCTGTATAACCTACTAAATAACATTTAAATGTGAACTGGAGTACTGCATTAAATACACATGTGAAGTGTCAGTGTCATAATGAATAGGGCACTAGTAAGCAGGTTTAAGCATAAATAAGCAGTGGTAAGAATATATAGGCACTAGTAAGCATGTTAAGTGCATGTGCATGGGGGTAAGCATTGCCTACACAGATTAAACAAAGAAGAAGCTAACTGAGTATAAGAAACTGTAACTAGAATTTAGCATTGCTTAGCTCCGCGCAAACCCATGCACACCTGCTTACAACTGCTTTAAAGTGCCTTAATCACTCTGTACTCAATGGTCCATGTTCTGCCCAGCAACAAAATAAACAGCTGCTGCAAGGCTAGAGCTCAGGACCCTATACACCACAGTCACAGTAGTTAACCACTAAGCCATCATAACAATACATATAAATGAGGTTTCAGAAAACTAATCCTCACCACAGGAAAATCAAATCAAACATGTGAACTGAATCTATGTACAGTGTGATGTTGTATAACCTGCCACAGAACATAAATATGTGAACTGGAGTACTGCAGTAAGCATAGATTTGAGGTGTTATTGTAATAAAGTGTAGAAGTCCCCAGGTCCCCATACAGTGTATGTACACATGGATCACAGATACCAGACACATATATAACCTGTAATGAATAATAAATCACTGCCAAAAGGAAAATATAGTGCTAATTAACTATTAAGCAATGCTAACCACAGCACAGCTCAACATAGTAAGTGTAAGCAATGTGCAGGGAAGCCAATTCAATCTGCCCAGTGATATACCCCTTTCAGCTCTGCCAACCTTAGGTAAGCAGGTGTGCCCATAGCTTAGCTTTTTTGAAACCGGCCAATCACGAAAAAGTGCGGAGAAACTGATCATATTTAAACCCCACAGGCAGGAATACTTCCCATAACTGGTTGCAGCTTCCTACTGCAGGCAGAATGGCTGGTGTGGGTGAAGGCACTCAATTTAGAGCACATTGCTGGTGCATCCAGGAGTCAAAATTCATGGTATGGCTTCTGGTAAAACACCATGAGGAGAGGCTGCTGCAGGGCCAGTACCAGGGCTCGCAGTATAAAATGGAGGCCTGGGACAGTCTCGCCCATGACCTCACCAGTGCCACAGTTATCCCCTGTACTGGTGAGCAGGTCAGGCACCACCATGCTGACCTGAAGCAGCAGGGGGGGATGTACTGGAACATTGGATCCAGGAATCTTGGCAGATGCCTAATGTCCCAGTACTGAGTAAGTACTCATTCTACTAAGTAGTTAATAATTGCCTAGCTTGTGTACACTATGGATAGGTATGGATAAATATCACTGTATTTATCTGACAGCTGCAGATGAGTGGTCTGCGAACCAGCAAGCCCATGATGCTAGGTTGCAAAGGCTGCGTCATGAGGCAGGTTAGTAATTATTCTGCATGTACTGTCATAAACAAATATAAGCGCCTTATAAAGTGTTGTACCAGTACAAATGAAGGTGTAATATTCTGTGAGTAAAGGTTTAACCCCTGGAGTGCTTCTGTTTACTCTTCTTTCATATGTTGTCAAACTGTTGCAAACTATAAATAGTACTGTTGTATTAAGCAGTGTTACCCACACTGCGGTATGCAGATAAAATGTGCATGAAGGTCTGTATAACAATGTTGGAAGTGCCAAGAAGTCATTCATATTGTACAAGTGAGGGAGACTTAGATAGAAAACAGTAGAAAGCTTCACATCAATTACCTGATAGCACAGTGTGCTGTGATGTTAACTATAACTATTTTGTCACACACAGCAGGGGGTTGAATCCTAGGAGTGCTAGTAAGTTGTATGCATAATCATACCCCACAACTGTACAGATTTTGTTACAATGTTCAGATAGAAAGCTGTATGCATACTTACACCCAACAACTGTACAAAATTTGCTAGAATGTTCAGATAGAAAGTTGAATGCATTTTCATATCCCACAACTGTTCCAATCTGTCCAGCATGTCCAGATAAATGGCCCATATCACCAGCCTGGTACCCTGTCCCCCTGACACATCAGTGTGATTATCCAAGAAATGTAGGCAGCCGTTAATGACATATAACTGATAGTCAAATGTGTACATAGTCAGAGAATGTATATGAAAACAAACCTGTCATTCTAGTACCTCACCCAAAATGTATGAGAGCAATTCTCAACATATGTTGCATTAACACCTGCATCTTGTCATGTCTGTATGTAAGACACAGGTCATGTATATAATAATCTATAAACATACCAGTGTACAATATAAGGCCATTGGGTAGTGTAATAATACATGTAAGGGACAGATCACTGCAGTGAGTAAGAATGTTGTGATAAGTACAAGAATATATTAGTTGTTAATTGAACTCTCTCTCTCACCCCTACCATATGGGCATAAATAACACAATGACACACCTCAATTGGTATGTGTACACTCCAAACATTTGTTGGGACATATGTCCTAATGGCTTATACATGTTCCCATTTGTTTCTAAGCATGTGCCACGTTAACATACACCCATATTGGTGGCCTGTTGCCATCAATGAAACCTGCATGCTGTTGTAATGGCCACTGTTGTTCCATATATGCATGTGTTCTGCTTGTTCTGCAACTGTTTTAGATCTGGTGTTTTGGGTTAATGGGAAAACCTATGCATGCTGTTATAACTGATCCTGAATGCTGTTGACTATTACTAACTCATATCTGTCATAAACGTGCTACAACATAGCTTGTATGGGAAGGCCGGTCCCAGCAGACCCACCTGTCCCACCTCAGCTGGCCATGGCACCAGGTGCCAGCACATCTGTGGCCCAACCTGGGGCCTCCTCCTCTGTTGGCCCTGCACCATCTTCGTGGGGAACCACTGCAGGGGATGGGGCTCACCCCCCGTGAGCATGTGCAGAGAGGAACCTGTCAGCGATCAACATGTCCTGACCATGGTGTGTAGGGTGCTCAATCTGGTGTTTCGAGACCAGCTACACCAGCTTGAGGGCTGAGTGGTGCAATTAGAGCATGAGCCTGCCCCTCTTACACAGCCCCCAGCACAGCCACCTTTGGGGCTGTGAAGGTGGAGTGGTGATTCCCCATGGGTGGGGACCTCAGTCCCACTGTTTCCATATCGGGGCTCATGGGCTTGCGACTTCCAAACACCCCTCCCCTTCCAAGGTGTTTACCCCCCACATGTGTCATATACCACTCTTGCATGCATCTTGTTTGTCTTGTCTGTTAACCTACCAAACCTACCTCCCCAAATATACCTACTACCCCGCCCCAACATCCCACTCTCACCTGAAAAAAAAGAGCAATCTGTTCCCACAAAAAAGATTTCGCTCCATACATAGCTGCCCATTTTGCACCCATGTCCACTGGACACATGTAATCTGGTCTAATTGGCATCACAATGAATTTATGTTGTCCTCACCCCTCTCCCAGGGGTTTGAGGGTCCAAACCTACCTCCAAATTCAGTGTATATGCACAGCTGTTGCTGTAGAAAAAATGAGCAGCTATGGACCTTTCCTACACCCTTCCTGCACATCTCTAGCTATTTTCCCTACTTTCTTTCCCTCTTTGTGCTCCTTTTTTCGCCACTTTCCTATCAACCCCTTTTTCTTTTCTTTTAAGGAAACTAGAGTGGGGGTAAGTGGGAGTAAGCACTTTTAAGCAGCAGTAAGCAGGTTTGTGCCTGTTTGCACAGGGTAAGCAATGCCTACACAGGTTAAGCAATGTCGAAGCTGAGTGTAAGAAAACGTAAGCAGAGGTTAGCAGTGCTTACCGTTGTGCAAACCCACGCAAACCCATTTACAACTGCTTTAAAGTGCTTTAATCACTCAATATCCAACAGCCCTTGTTCTGCCCAGCAACAAAATAAATAGCCTTGGCAAGGCTTGAACTCAGGACCTGGTACTCTATATCCAAAGTGATTTACCACTAAGCCATAGCAGATAAAGATAACCCTGAAGTTTTCACAAATATATCATCCAGCACAATCAGTCAACAGTACAGGAAATGTAGTAATATCATACCACACAACCTGTTAATGCAAGAAGTCTGGACAAAGTATGCCACAATGTGGGTACAAATAGGGATATATGTCAACTACTGCTCTAACACACTTACAATGTTGCTAGTTACACAGTTATATGTATTAGAACACATATATAGAAGGATATGAAGTCTGAAACACAAAAGTGTCAGTACTAGTTACTGACTTCAATGCTGCGATCATCCATGTCAATTGCCAAGAGAATGAGGTACAGGCCAAAATATGAGCCAAACATGCATGTACATATGGATATATATATATATATATATATATATATATATATATATATATATATATATATATATATATATATATATATATATATATATATATATATATATATGTAAACAGACAGCTACATGTAGATACATATATATATGTATGACTCACAAATAATCATATAACATCAATTGTATATAGATAAAAAATATGTTCATATGTATGTATATATATATATATGTATACATATATATACATATGTATATATATATATATATATATATATATATATATATATATATATATATATGTGTGTGTTTTGTGTGTGTGTATGTGTGTGTGTGTATCTATATATGTGTATATATATGTATATATATATATATGTATATATATATGTATATATATATATATATATATATATATATATATATATATATATATATATATATGTATGTATATATATATATATATATATATATATATATATATATATATATATACATACATATATATACATACATATATATAAATATAGCTATATGAGAAATATATAGTTACATATACATATACACAGACAAAAGGTATTAGTAGCCATACATATGTAGAATAGTGTGGAAGTACTGGGTGCAAAGTATAACCCTCAGCCAAAAGCCTTTTAACTGCCACTTGTGAAATGTGTACTGTGGCAAACATTCCCACAAATAAGAATACTTACATTAAACATATACCCACCCACAATTCAAAGGACATAACACAACACAGAGGTATGCATACACAGAAAACCTTTATTTGTGTGCTATACAATAATGTATGCCAGTACTTACACCACATAAATCTTGAAATATGTAATCAGTGATGAATGCAAGGCCCACACAAAACAGTAGATGCAAGCAATGTGGATATATACCATACTATGCTGTCCAGGCCAAGGCCGTCAATCAGTACAATAGTAGACACAGGGTTTTCCTTCAAGATAAGTAACAATCAACAATTGCAGATGTAGTTCAGCAGCTGCCAATTACATCCTGTAGTCAAGCCCTAGGGGGAAATGTAGCACTTGTGGTAATATCACAGTATCTCATTCATAACATTGCTTAACCTAACATCTCACTGTCACACTGAATGACCATTGTCTTAACAGTTATATCCCTGAAAAGGTGTCACAGCCTAGGTTAATGGCATTGAACCCCCCCCCCCTAAAAGGCTGTACAAGGGCAAGGAACACTGAGTACCACACACTTACCTCTGGAATGTACAAGGGCACATATGTGTTTTCCAGCTGTTGCCCCCATATATATGGACGTTGCCCAACAGTTGGTGTGGGAGTCCATGACATGACTGGGATGATAGCAGTAATGCTAGAAGTAAATAATGATAGGCCATTACCTAACAACCCCTTTCTGTATCACAGCACGACAAAGACTGGCGTATATGTGGAGGACAGATGCATGAACATATGGCCATATCTGCAATATTGCTGTGACACACCCTGGAAATTGCTGGTGTTACAGGATTTGTTGCAGTATACCCTTATGCAGGAATATGACATTGAAATACAAATGGAAGTAGCCATGTACTGATAGCGCTCAACAGATAGAATGCCACTGATATATCTGGGACAATGCCTGTGTGGTGCACAGACAAAACCTAACAGCCAATCCACCTGGTATCATATGGATAGGCCCACAGTTGAAAGCTATGCAGACAGAAGACATTCCATGCAAAAGTGCCATGTACACAAAAACCCTGTAAGACCAGCAAGATACAATACACACAACAATACCGCTCACGCAGTCTGTAGGTCTGGAACCTTACCCAAATGTGGATTTGTCCTGTGTCTGCAGGTTCTGCTGTAAGAGGTATTGCTACCTGGTGTCTGTAACACTGATGTCCACACACAGGAAGGATGTCCTTCATACTGGAAAGGTGAAGGGACAATGCCCACAGAGGTCAGCAATTTATAGTACTGGGTTGCCATGACAGTGGTAATCTGAAGTACTACACAGCAGGCTGCATGCAATTAGCAACTGCTGGACACTGACTGGTGCAGAGGTCATCACCTGATCATGTGCAATACCTAAAAAAGCATGCTGCAATCTATTCAAACCAGCTCAATCACTCTACTGGAGAGACTGAGAGAGAGAGAGAGAGAGAGAGAAAAAAAAATTAAACAAATAACAAAGCTCAGAGATTTGTTACAGCAGAAAGAAACATAAAGGTATGTGAAACAGATATGTATTTACTGGCATGTAGTAGATGGCATAGAATAATAGGATATATAATGTGAAATGATTTATATGTGCCAGTAGTACTTGTTCCTGTAATGATGTTCTGCTCAAAAACTGCTCTGGACAATAGTGTCTGTCCCTGTGGGCAGTGGGACATACCTGTCAATTGTGCAGGTCAGCAGTAAATGGCAAGGATGTGACCCATGATATCTGTCTTCTGTACATTACTGTGGCCAATGGCTGGTGGTGGTATGAATACTGCCATGATAGACACATGGGTGTGAGAGCACACCACTTGCAGGACAGTCATGTTAAAGTATAGCATAGCATGCCCAACTGCCATAGCAGTATAATATGCTTATCTAAAATCTGTCATCATATATACCCCCCTAATGTTAGTCTGTGTTCACATGTGACACCTGTCTGTGTTGCAGCAAGGCAGAACAATTCAGCTGTGAAGTAAAGAGAGTTACAAGAGTGTAGACCAGATGTTTGTATGCACCCCACATACAGATAAATATATGTGTGATATATATTCACAGCTGTGTATGTCTACAAAATCTCGAGCAGTTATACATACACACACACATATATATATATATATATATATATAGGTATATAAACAACACATAATGATAACTACACATATATGCACATGTGTGTGTGTATATAGATATAGATATATCTATATATCTATCTATATATATATATATATATATATATATATATATATATATATATATATATATATATATATATATATATATATATATATATATATATATATATATATATATATATATATATATATATATATCAATACATATTCCCTGCCATGACATGTGTGAGAGAACATCACACATTCATTTGCAACATATCTACACACCAGTACATGGCTGCAAAATAGAATGTGGAGTGTGGTGTGTAACCCATGTTGGGGACACATCTCAATAGTTTGTGAAGGTGGGATATATATGTTGGTGAATGGTAGTAGGCACATATTGGTATATAGGTTTGGTTGCGTGGCAAACAAGACAGCATGCAGGAGTGGTATATGACACGTGGTGGGTAAACACTGCGGATGGGTAGTATCATTGGAATGTGGAGGCCATTGAGCCCCCATATGGGAACAAAGGGAACATGGTACTCACTCAAGGATAGTCACGATAGCATCTACATGGTCATAAAGTGCCTGGGCTGTGAGCTGAGCAGGAGGAACATGCATGTCTAACCTTGTGTATGTGTACTGCATGCCTCCAGGTGATTTAGCACATATCCCATGTCTTTGTGGAGCTCCCTATTCATCAGACTCTGGACCTAACTGTGAGTGACAAACATATGTCTGTGTTTGCTCTTTGGGGGGGTAAACCATCCCCTGAGGTGGTTCCACATGATGTTAGTGCCGGAACAATAGATAATGAGGTTCCATGGTGGGTCACGGAAGTGATGTGGACTGGTAACATGTCCACATTAGGTGGAAGCAGTGTTCCTGCTGGCAAATAACCCCTACACATACTGCTGCGTCACTGTTATGGAACATATATCGGTTGTAATAGTCCACACAATCCCAGAACATGTCCAACAGCATGCATAGATATCCCCAATATCACATAATGGCAGATGTGTAGCAATAACACAGCAAGAATACCACAAGCATATATGGAAACATAGTGGCAGTGACAATGGCATGCAGGTGAGATACTCTGTAACAGCCCAGCAACTCTATTGTCCCCACAGGGAGCATGTCTATAAACACATAGCAGAAAGTGTTGTACAATACAATATATGTCCCAATGGTAGATAAACCGGAGACATACTACTTGCATTGTGTGAGCATTTAGTTGGAGCTCATATGGTGGCAGGAGACTGATATGTGTATTGTATTATGGTAAACATGCCATGAGTTGCTCAGACATATTTCCATCTTTATGTCTTTCAGGGAGAATGGCGTACCCAAGGAATACGGCATACAGTGTCGCTGAGGATGGCATAATACTCACCAACCTCATCCAGCACTACCAGCTTTTATTCTCCAGGACAAGCCATGACCAGCAGGAGTGCACCGCCATGTGGAACGATGTGGTCTGCAGGGTGAATGAGGTGGGGATGCACAGCCATACGTATGAGCAGGTCAACCATCATTGTAGTGACCTGCTCCACCATGTACGTCACCATGCTACTGCTGTGCGCGGTGACCACCTTGCAACGGGGGGGCATAACATCCATCCCCCCCTCACCAGAGTGGAGGAGCTGCTCATGAGCCTGGTGGCACCTGCCTGCCCACAAGATCTACAGACATATACAGTCATGGAGGTGGGAGCTACCCACACACCAGACATGGATCCTGCAGGTAAGGTTCCAGGGCATATCAGTAGACCACTGTTGTGTATGCATCTGTACAGGTAGATCATGCATATGTGAGATGTGGAGTCTGTTGCTGTGTAGTACTGATATACTGATAATCAGTTGTGCATAATCTGTAGTACTGTGAACTTCAGCTGTTGTTTTACTGTAATATTGCACCCAACCTGTAGCAATGCCACAGCTGTGACTACTGACATCAACTCTATCTCATATCAATGTAGGTACCTCTGGGATACCTGCAAGGCAGCGGCCGGATGCCGGTGAGTATGGTTTAGGGTTATGCTTGGAAATACACTGTGCATGTCAAAGCTAAGGTATAGGCCATGTACACATCTAACACACCTACCCATAATGCATGCTGTACATGTTCACTGACAAAGCATACACCTCAATAATGGGATTACCAGCCTCAAACACATGCAATACACAGACCATCTCAGACAACTGTGGCTACACTCCCGGGCACATTTCCCAGGCATAGCTGACATCTGCCTAACATACACAGCTATGTCATACACAGAGCAGTTGAACATGCTGCACATAAAGAAATTCCACTCCTTCTGCAAACACACACTCCAGGGTCCTAAACCTCATCAACATAGTACATGGAACATACTGGAGGGATAGTGTCCTATCCTGGGGAATTCCCACACTCTGGAACAGACTACCCCTTCATGTCAGGCAATGCTACTCAGTGGCCCTCCTTACAAAAATATTTGGCAACTGGATGGGAACTAGAGAATTCACCCTGGGTAGTACAGCTGTGCCACAGCCTGACAGGGGCACAGGGGAATAACATTATTGGGTGGTGCATGCCTGGGAACTCCTGTGGCTAGGCTTATGTAGGCCCCAGGACCAATATACAAGTACTCACCTATGAACCTATGTGTACCACAGGCAACAACAGCCAGGGCTCAATACAGATATGACCTGCATAATGGTGGGAAATTGCCAAAGCCATGTGTTGCAATGTGTTCTGATGTACCAGCACCATGTTGGAGAAGTCCAGGAAGTTGTACATATGATGCATGTGCTGCACAATCCACACCTCACCTCAACCCAGGGATGACATCCCCATCTGTACAATGCTGATGCCACTGTACACCTGCATGTTTGCCCTGTATTGGCAGGGAATATGCCAATGCACATGGTGTTCCTAATTTGGGATACTGCAATATGACACACATGTGTCGGCCACAGATGTCGAGCATTTGCAATGTAGCAGGAGATAGTGAGGGTGTGTCATCCTGAAACACAACAATGCACTGGAGGGGAGAGACAAACATACTGAGAATGTCTCTATCTGCATACAGTCAAGGTCATGAAGTGTGGCAGACATAACCCTGACTCCACGGCACTAGTGATGGTACTGTATGACCTCCAAGGGCTGTGCACATGTTTAGCATGCAAACATGCAGGTTTAGGGAACATTTGCAGGCCTGACTGACCAACTACTGGCTCATGATAATGACCCATGCTACTATACCCCTGCCAGATATAGTGACCGCAGTAATACACATAGCAGTTATTGCTACACACCATCATGATATGTGTGTGCACACATATGCACCCACAAATGGTAAGCATCCCAACCAGCATCTGCAAAACTGACAGATATGGCTTGTAATGGAAGTGCCTAGGTCATATGCCACTTATCAGGTATGTGTAGTATTGCCATATACAGTAGTATTGCACCATGGCATGTCATGGAAGAGAGTGCCATGTCAATAAAGGTCCCTACACTCACCATAGGTACAGTAAATTGTGTCTGTGGTTGGTCTAATGGTATTCTATTATTCATACATTCACCACTGATGATGACATCTGTGAATACACATCAGGCATTCACTAACCATGTGTCCACATATAATCCAGAAACACATAGAGGCTGTCAGAAACAGAGGAAACATAACTGACACACAGATACACATCCTACAATGGTGTGTACACCTGTGAGTTATGGTGCACAGTACATGCCAGGGTGCTGAATGGATGCACAGCAATGCTGTGGACATGAGTGCAGTGTGTTCCAGGGGGCAGGGCCATCACCTACTAACAGAAGCCATGCATCACAACCATGTATAATGTTGGTAACGGGGATTGACTACAGTTGCACTGCATGCTGTTGAGCACCACATGTCCTGCATGCTGACGTGTGTAATTACAGGTTTGTGTGTGATACTGTACTGCACCATCACCTGCTATTGTGTGTGTTATGGGGGTGCTGGAGCTGTCTGTATGTGCTGTCTGGTGGAGTGTATGGGTTGTCATGTATGTCAACTGCATGTGTGTATGTCTGTGTGTGTGGCCATGTCTGCACACATGTGTGTGCATGTGTGTGTGTGTGTGTGTGTGTGTGTGTGTGTGTGTGTGTGTGTGTGTGTGCGTGTGTGTGTGTACTGTTTAGCGGTGATGTACAGGTCTTACATTCTGTTCCCTGATTTTCCCTCACAGGTGGCGAGGTGGGGCAGTGTCCCTCCCGCAGGGAATCTGATGTCACTGATACAGACAGTGACCATGAGGATAGGTGTGCTGAGGCACAGGCAGGGTCATCAGGGGCTGCTGCTGGGCCACCAATTGACATCCCAAAAATATCCACCTCATTCACACACACAGTCACACTGCCTCTACATACCTCATGACCCTGGCAGACGTGCTACATCTATATCAACCACATGCATGTTCCAGGCTATCATGGAGGCACAGGCATGAATGGAATGGTACACCAGACAGGGTCTAAGGGTGCAGAGGGCTCATCACACCTCTGTAACTGACAGCATCCATGACCTAGCAGGTGCCATTCATAATTACACCAATGTCATAGATAGATGGTGGGGTGAGACATTGGATGTCATCAACAATGTCATGTCCATGCATCAGGACAGGGTGGGATGGTTGTGATGGCCACGTGGATGTATGCCAGCAACATCAGCAGCTGGAGGTCACCATGGACATCCCACCAGTCACAGCCACTCCTGCAGTGGCAGTACCAGCCCTAGCACTAGGGGGTGCTGTCCACAGACTGTCATATTAGACCACGTGCACATGGTTCTGGCCAGATCCTGGAGGGACCTGGATTCAGTGGATATTTTTCAACCTCGGGGCCAGTACCTGATCTGGCTTTGTACCTGATACTGCCTGTAGCGCCCCTGACAGGCACAGGTCCAGTGTCCATGGCCGGAGATGGTGAACTGCAAACCCTACCAGGTACAGTCTGCAGCTGTCTCACAAATCCCCATATAGGGCAGCCACATGATGGAACTGTGTGCATGCAGACACACACATAAACAACAAACCTAGGGAAACCACATACCTGCACACACATCACCATTTATTTATTTATTTATTTATTTCCAGTTTGATAACCGGGGAGGTCTACTGGGCCCAGAAGGCCCATTTTCAGTGGAGGCCCGGGGAGAAAAGCTCCGTATCACATACAATTAAAACAAACATAGAGTTTTACATTTAGGCCCAGGGAGAAAAGCTTTGTATTGCATACAATTAAAACAAGCATACATTTATGCAATTATACATACAATTATAAATGTTTTAGAAAACAAATGTAAAATTATATATGGAGTTGTATCAAATTGAAAAGGTGCACAAAGAAAGGAAGAAAAAGGGGAACAAAATTAACAGAGAGGAGGGATAGAGAGCTATGTACAATATTTACATGGTAACCATTCTTTAGATTCAGAGCAAGGCAGTTGTAGGGAAAATAGCATGTGCATGAGGGAGTACATGTATAAGCGATATTAGGAGGAGTTAGGTAGGAAGAATGCAATTACATTTCCAATTTTGGGAGAGGTGGGAGTGGAGCTGGGATTTGAAGAGTTGGCCCATAACAGTACTCAGCCCCCTCACACACACACACACACACACACACACACACACACACACACACACACACACACACACACACACACACACACACACACACACACACACACAAACACATGCATTGTCAATTGTATGGCTCAGCCTAGGCCTCTGGCAAACCAACAACACACCCTGTGCATATGACGATACATGTGCCACATCCTGTCATCTGTAACATCAATGCAGGACAGGCTAACATGGTGCTGATGCACAGGGTGACTGTACAAAAGTATAGCAATGGAATGCTGTAAAGCATGTTGTCAGCAGTAAAGTAAAATGCTAATATCTTTGAAGGTGTAGCTGTGCAGCCATGATGCATTATAGCTATAATTAACCATGTTGTACTGTTTTCATCATTATCTATTCTGATTGTGTTGTGTTTGTCCATGTGCCACATGGCTGATGGGTGTAGTGGTATCAGCAGGCCTTCTACAGTGGACACCAGTAAGTGTAGTGGGTGGTACATATGACATGGCTGGGTACAATACACAGAGCCTTTGGTTTGGATGCAGTACAGATACAAGACTGTACACATGGAGGTATGTCCCCATGCAGGTAACACATCTGTTGCCCATGTAATCCCACCAAGACAGGATAGGCACAACCACACATTGTTATATATGCAGTCTGCAATGTGGATGACATTGAACATGCTAACAGCAGGGTGTATGTCCCTTTCCCCACTCTACTGCGATCCTCACCTCAGTAACATGAGTGTGCCAATGCCGGTGGCATAGCCTTACCCTTAGGAGGGTGTGAGGTGCTAAACTACTGTGAATGATGTAAACAACAACTAACAACCTGATAACATACACTGTACAATATTACAGACAGCTATGGGGGGGATAGACGCAATAGTAACTGCAATGATGGCGGATGTGTCCTCAACAGCCACATCCACTGAGTTATAGCAACCCCAGTAGTGCTGCACACTTCTACAGTGTGGAGGAGGGCATTAACACAGCTATGACCTGTGAAGGACTGTATGTCCATGGGATGGCACCTGTAGAATGTTGGCATTTGCCAAGCAGTCCTGGTGGAAACATATTCTGTGAATGGAGGTAGATCCTTTAAGATCTATACACATTCCTACATGTGGGATGGTGTACAAAAGACTGCTATGATCTACATAGGCATTGTGAACCTCCTAACCCTCATCTACACCTGTCATGATTGCATCAAGGAGGTATACCAGATTCAGGTTGTATTCTCTGCCTTTGACAAGTCCAACACTGGTGGGGTCCCATGTGTTATGATTACCAGTGACATTGGCCATGGGTTCATTGTTGATATGTTCCATGTCCCTGCAGACCAAGGTCACCAGGCTACTGGGTGGTAGTTCCCAGCTGACATGGTGGATTTGTGGTCATCCTTGCAAACATTGGTGAATCCATTGTCAGGTGTAGACCTGTTGGATCATATGAGGGATCCCAGCTACATACTGCGCTTGCACAGGGGGTTCCCCCAAGCATGACACTTCACTTGATTGTACTGCATGATATGTTAGTATTGCCAGCCTGACATCCTACAGGTGGGATGGAGTACTGTTAACATGTACTGCCCTTGTTGTGTAAAGTCCTGGTTATGGGATCTGCTAAGGTTCGTAGTGTATTGCAGGCCAGGCATGTTTGTTTGTGGGGGGGATACCTATCCATGCCAAACAAATGTTTTTTGGGTCTCTCAAACCCAGCAATGGTGCATGTGGACATATGTTGTGGTTATGTTCCCAATTTCATCTACAGATGGATGTCCATATATACCTATATAGATATATATGTGTTTACCTTTGAAAGGGAGACAATCATTTCTTCGAACGGCCCTTTCTACAAACCAAAAGGATCAATCCGTCATTTCTAATTGCACCGCAGTTAAAAACCCAGCAAATCTAAAAGCAACTTTGCTGATTCTCGAACTACAAGTTGCACAAACTTGCTTACAACTGCTTTAAAGTGCCTTAATCACTCTGTATCCAACATGCCATGCTTTGCCCAGCAACAAAATAAATAGCTCTTGCAAGGCTCAAACAAAAGACCCTGCATACCCAAGACAAAGTGATTTACCACTAAACCATAACAGATACACAGAAATTCAATGTTTCAGAAATATATCATCCAGTCCTCTCATGCAACAGTACAGAGCATGTATACCAACACCTAGATGTCTGTGTGTGTAACTATATTAAAATCTAAACAGATACAACATATCTATATATGTATGTATATATATATTCATTTATTTTGTTTTTATAACTCTATATACATATATATCACTATATATGCACATATATACATGTGTATGCCAAAATCGACACATATGTGTCTACACCTATATGTCTACATATACACAGCACATTACATATGTGTACGCAGATATATATCTATGTAGGTATATATGGACAATAATTATATATATATGTTAGCAGATATATATATATATATATATATATATATATATATATATATATATATATATATATATATAGATATATATATATATATATACATAGGTATATACGGCCATACATCTGCAGATAGCAATGGCAGATTAACAAATACACATATGTCCACATGCACCGTTAATGGGGTTGAGAGGCCCGACACACTATACGTCTTGTATGAATAGGCATCCCACCACAGCCAAACACGTGCACCCTGCAATACACTACAAAGTACAGTCTGCCTCCCATAGGACATGTAATATGTGGAAGGCATCAACATTCCCAGGATATAGATACACAGACACAGAAATGCAGATACAGATATACATATATATATATATATATATATATATATATATATATATATGTATATACATATATATATATATCTATATATATATATATATATATATATATATATATATATATATATAAATATATATATATATATATATATATATATATATATATCTATATATATGTATATATATATATATATATATACATGTGACTAGACATACACACGCAGATATATGTACAGTAAGATACATATGTAGAAAGTGCACACAATATGGAACAGCCACTATGCCTACAGTTAACACCTGAACAACTGGACACTGTATGGGCCACCCATGCAAATGCCAATCATTGCTTACAACATATACCCATAGAAAGGTCATGGGAATGACACCACACACAGGTTTGCAGAAATGGGAATCCTTTAATTGTGTACTATAACAGTCCTACATGCCATGTCATATAGCTGTTCATATACTGACAACCACATAAACAGAGTACTGCAACTGTGAAACAGTTACACTTATACAGTAGTCTGTAAAGGTTCACAACTGTTGCTGTCCAGGCCAAGCCCTATAAATTGTACAATAGTGAAGACCGACTGGGCCACAGGATACCAAACAATCAACAATATGTACTGCAGGTGTGTAGTTCAGCAACCTCTATCTACACTCTGTACAAACTCAGTAGGAGGGAAAGATGTTTTGTGATCAAATGGGTTGTATCTGCTGCATAAGGCATAAATGACACCATCATGAGCACACTGACAAACAGAACAGTCTGTATGGCAGGAGTCAGTAGGCTTGCAGTACCACAATTCTTGTAAGTAATGTCAATATAGGTGAAGTATACGGTACTGTACATCCAGATACCTTGTGGCAGTTCACCCCTGATACCCCACAGCCTAGGTCATTTATGGTGCTCCCCACCTACACTCAATAATACAAGCCCATATACCACTGCTACATACACTGGCCTCCGGAGTGCATAAGGGCACACATGTATTGTGTAGGTGATGCCCACACATATATTGCCACAGCCCCACTGTATGTGTGGGGGATACAACAGCAGTGGACTAATGGTAGCAATGGCAGTGTTGTATACTCACAGCCCACTACAGAACAACCCCCAACAGCATGCCATATGTGCAAAGCTTGGTATGTAGATGGAGGACAAAGTCTGGAACACAGGCACATATGTGGAACACTGTTGCCATACACTAAGCAAGTTACTGCTGTCACAGAATAGTCAGCAACATACCCTTAGTCAGGGAATTGAGGTTAGAAACAGAAATGGATGTGGCCATGTACTGATAGCACTCAACACACACACTGCCAGTGTAATATCTGACACAGGACCTGTGTGGTGGCCGGACAACACATGATAGGCATACCTCTGTCCAGCAAGAGGATAGGCCCACAGTAGTGAGCTATGCAGATCAACTGCATTCCAAAGTAGACTAGTATGTACACACACATGAACCCTGTAACACCAGTACTATACAAAGCATAACACAACAATATTCACAGTCAGTCTGTAGTTCATGATCCTCCTACAAATATGTGGCTGCTCTGAGTATGCAGGTTCTCCTGTAAGTGGTATTGCTACCTGCTGTCTGTAACAGTGATGTCCACACACAAGAAATGTAAAGGGACCACACCCACATGCTGTAGGGATTTATAGTGGGTGGTTGCCATGACAGTGGTAACTGGAAGTTGTACACGTGTAATTTTATATATATATATATATATATATATATATATATATATATATATATATATATATATATATATATATGGCTATCTGGATAAGTATATGTACATATATTTCCACCATATGTCCTGGACATGGAGTGTATCCTTACCCCAGCCCCTATAGTCCCAAAGTCGTAGTGCAAGGGCATGTCAGGTATGTATAGCAGGCATATTACTAGACTATTGCTACTCTCATTGGGATTGTCTTCACAGACATGGTCTGTGTGGAAGGTGACATCTGCTTATAATATGTGTGCCATTGTCTACTGACAGACATCCTAAGGAAATCATTGTAAAGTACCACCGCTAGCATGTAATGCCCCTGTGGAGTGCAACAGAGATATTGGCTAATGTATGTGGAATTTCAGACACACCCTGTACAGTCCAGAGGTATATACATAATCCCTTAGTGCACAACATGTGTACCAGGCCTGACAATATGGATGTAGACAGCCATGTAGATGGGTATAACACATTATGACTGGTATACATTTGCCAACATAGGTTTTGGATTCACACACTCCTGTCTGGCCTGACACATAATGACTGCTGGTAGAGGGGTGCCATGGCCACATACTACCCACTAGATATTGACATACATCTGTACAGCATCCCACTGCTCTGTCTGACATACATGACTTTTAAGGGAGGCCTGGCAGCAGTACATCTGGTAAGTATCTGCACATGACATCTCACTGGGTAAGTACACTAAGCTGCTAGGCATGTAAAAATGCACTGTGCAGGCTACAGGCAGACTGGCTCAATGCTGGCCTACATCTCATATGGGGGAATGCACATTTACCTGGATATATTGCAGGCTCAACAGCCATATCACAGTACAGGGTAAGATACACCTGTGTGAAAGTGCATAACCACAACCAATGTGAACACAGCCACAGCCACATATGGTAAGCATGCATAATATTACAGTATATAAACTATCTGTTCTACACCATCCTCATATGTGCCACTCACAGAATGACCCTACATATACTGGGCTGCTACACATTTTGGTCTGATGTCTGTCTGTGATATGGGACATGTGTGTGTATTGCCCTACAAACATGTACGGCAAAACGGTACCATACAGTGTGGCAGCAGGTAACATCAGATAGAAGGGGAGCTTGAACAATGACATCTACCACAGTCTGTACACAGGCTAAAGTACATATTAACAATACACACACTGCTGACATTCACCATCATTACACAGACCTCAGTATTATAAAAAGATCCACAGAATGTCCAGGTTATGTCAGGAAATATAACCCCTACTGTACATGATGTGTAGCAATCTGATATATCACTGGCTTGTTATCAGATATGATGACACTATTTATGGTGTACAGCACATATACACAACTTCATGCACGACATATGTACAAAGGTTGACAGAGGTGTGGCTGACAGCACATACATAGGGCCAGTACAGACATATTGCTGTGATAACCTCATAAATTTACCATTGTAACTGGGTTTGTTGCAACATATGCCCTATGAGGGATATAAAGTCAGTAACTGTCATGGCCTTCACCATCTATAAACTTCAATGCTCACACTACCTTCTGCATTCCACAGATAGATGCACCATGGCTAACACATGAAACCAAAGGCACAACACTGCCCAGTCTGCAAATGACCCTGCAAGATAGGGATTCCTCATATACATGGAACTGACATGGCAGGTATTGCGACATATACGACAGGCATATCCAGACAAACACTGTTAAACCAACATTACTCCAAATGCAGTATAGCAGCACTTACAGTCTGTAGTCAGGTCAGGGACATCCCCCTCCTGTTTGTTGCACTCTTTCCACAGTGTATATTGTTAGAGCTAAATTCCCAATTGATCTGAGATGCTGTTTGCCAAACAACAGATCTAGTTCCTGCTCACAGTGACTGAAAAGGGCCAACACCACCATGATGTTCCTAGGTATTGGAGTGTTTCCATGCAATTGGCTATGGGAATGTTGACACAGCTGTTCCACATGCAATCAGCTAGGGGAGGGCTACAATTCATGCAGAGGCCATCAGCCGATCATGAGCATCACTTAAAATACACATGCTGCTGCCAAAGCAAAGCAGGTGTGGGTCTCTACATCCACCAGAAAGGGACTGGGGAGGCAGACAGATGCAAAGTAAAGTCAGGGAGGGGTGGGAAAGTAAAACTTAAGCATGTTTCTGTCACACACCTACCACCACAGGGTATCAAACCCCAAACAACTATGTAGTGCTATTACAGTTCAATGCAGTTATTGGATGCGCCACGTGTTACCTTTTGTTGAGCACTCAGAACATATATTTGATGGTGAGTGACATCTGCAACAGGGATATGCTAGATATATGGTAGGTGACGTACATGTGCCTGTCTGCATGAACAGGTGCCAGCGTCAACACAGGCACACTCACACAGGGATGCACACACATTGACTCACTTGGCAGGGTCAGGAGTTCAACTCATCTCTAGTGGGATTGCCACTATATCTCAATGTGCAGGTATCACATTCACCACATGGGTCATAAGGAGGTTGCATGGGAAAAGAGTATGAGGAGGTGTCAGACATCAGACAGCATACTTCAGTATGCCCTGGGGGGTGTAGTGAGTGTGGATGTGGACATATGCTCCATACAACACACACACGAACACACTGGGTGCCAGTTCTGACATGCATGGTTGCATGTCTGCATGGGTGTGTGGTGGTCAACTGTGCCAGCAGGCTGTACAAGGGTAGGCGATGGGTATACCCTGGCATCAGGCCACATGACAATGGTCTGCATTGTGGCTTAGGCCTGTAGTTTCTGCATTTGCCCACACAGGTGGGTATTGCATCCCCCATTCAGTCACCTGGGTGACTATTGTGTGTGGCCAATGCTGTGCATCACTTGCCATGTATGTGTTCCTTAGTCCATGAAATGGATGGTGTGTAGGATGTGCACATCTCCCACATGCATGTACAGTGACATGTGGAACTGTACCTGGGGTGTTTAGCCCATGTTGTGAACACAGATTATCATCAGATGTGCCAGTCTTGCCCACCTGTGGCAGGAACTGGTAATGGGCAGCAGGTTTACCCTGCACCTACATTGATAGCATGCTAACAGTGTTCCCTGATGCCAGTGTCATCTGTCCATACAGGGCATGTTGTCAGGCATGGTATGTCTGTTGTGAGTCACATGTGAAGGTACCACAGGTAGTGCAAGTGTCCATTGGAAAACATGGTGGAGGTGCACTGTCTGCATGTATGTGCATATTGGACAGATGGGCAGGGTGACATGCCCTCTGTAGCCCACTGCTATCACTGCATAGTTACTATCAGGGGCCAATATGCAGTGTACTACCCACATATCGGCTGTTGCCTCGGCATGTGTGTACATATGACACATGGATTGAGTGTGTGCTCTGGGTAATAGTGGGGTTGCTAGCTGTGATTGGCTGGCCTTGATGTCACATGTATGGTTATGGCTTTGCACCCCAGCCAATTTGCATATGTTATCCCTGTATGGTTGACATTGTGATATATAATAGGGCTACCATATAAGAAATAAGCACAATCCCCTTAACATTGCCCACAGGTGTCACACACACACACACACACACACATACACCTCAACACAGGCTAGGAGTTACACACACACACACACACACACACACACACACACACACACACACACACACACACACACATACACACAAACACACACACACGCACACACACACACCTGTCATCACTAGGAGAAGAACCCCTATCTAACTAGTTTTTTACACTACAGCACTACACAGTTATCGTACACACCATGGACATTGCTGGAGTATGTTTTCCCCAAAGGTTTATTTCACAATGAATGACAGCAGCAGGATTACTAAACTAGGGCATTTCAAATGTACTGCGAGTGACTAGCCTAAAATGCATTGCTCCCTACAAAGACAGCGAGACACACACAAAACATCCATAACTGACATGTGTAGGTATAGAACCCCTGACTGAGGTCTATATCACACTACAATATGGAGCTGTTACAGGACACACCACAGGGATTACTAGAAAACTCTTTCCCCAAAGGTGTATTTCACAATGAATGACATCAGCAGGATTACCAAACTAGGGCATTTCAACTGTACTGCGAGTGACTAGCCTAAAATGCATTTCTCCCTACACAGACATAAACAAAACATCCTCAACTGGCATAGAACCCCTGACCAAGGTCTATATTACATTTCAGCATGGAACTGTTATAGGACACACCACAGGGATTACTAAAGAAAATTTTCCCCAAAGGTGTATTTTACAATGAATGACATCAGCAGGATTACCAAACTAGGGCATTTCAACTGTACTGTGAGTGACTAGCCTAAAATGCATTGCTCCCTACACAGATAGTGAGACATGCACAAAACACCCACAACTGACATGTGTGGGTATAGAACTCCTGACTGAGGTCTATATCACACTACGGCAGGGAGCTGTTACAAGAAAAACGACAGGGATTACAAGAGAAAGCCTTCCCCAAAGGTGTATTTCACAATGAATGACATCAGCAGGATTACCAAACCAGGGCATTTCAAATGTACTGCTAGTAACTAACCTAAAATGCATTGGCTCCCTACACAGACAGTGAGATACACACAAAACATCCACAACTGAGATGTGTGGTCATAGAACCCCTGACCGAGATCTATATCATACTAAAGCATGGAGCTGTTATATGACACACCACAGGGATTACTAGAAAAATCCTTCCCCAAAGGTGTATTTCACAATGAATGACATCAGCAGGCTTACCAAAGAAGGGCATTTCAACTGTACTGTGAGTGACTAGCCTAAAATGCATTGCTCCCTACACAGAAAGTGAGACACACACAAAACATCCACAACCGACATGTGTGGGTATAAAACCCTGCCCTAGGCCTATATCACACTACAGTATGGAGCAGTTATAGGTCGCACCACAGGGATTACTAAAGAGCCTTTTCCCCAAAGTTGTATTTCACAATGAATGACATCAGCAGGATTGCCAAAATAGGGTATTTGAAATGTACTGTGAGTGAGTAGCCTATAATGCATTACTCCATACACAGACATTGAAACACACACAAAACATCTATGGGTGGAGATGGAACCCTACCACAGTTCTAAATCACACTATAGCAATATACAGTTACAGGATGTGCTACAGAGATTACTGAGCTACAACCTTCCCAGATGTGTATTTATAGGTGGGTGACATCAGCAGCCTTGCCAAAGTTGAGTATATGAATTGTATGGAGTGTAAGTAGCCTAAAAAGGTATTGCTTTCTATTCATTCAGACACACACACTTTCCCAATGTAGGATTAGAGCATCTACCTAACTACTTTATCACACTATGCAGTTACAGGACATGCTACAGAGATTATGGGGCGAAAACTTTCCCAGAGGTGTATTTCTAGGTGAGTGACATAAGCAGCCTTGCCAAAGTTGAGTATATGAATTATACGGAGTGTGAGTAGTCTAAAAAGCATTGCTCTCTACTCAGTCAAACACACACACATATTCACACACAAACACAGTTGCCAAGTCTGGGGTTAGAACACCTACCCAACTACTTTACCACACTACACAGTTACAGGATGCGCTACAGAGATTACTGGGCAATACATTTTCCAGAGGTGTATTTCTAGCTCAGTGACATCAGCAGCCTTGCCAAAGTTGAGTATATGAATTGTTCGGAGTGTGAGTAGCCTAAAAAGCATTTCCCTCTACACAGTCAGAGACAAACAGACACACACACAAACACACACTCACACAGTTGTCAAGTCTGGGGTTAGAACTACTACCTAACTAGTTTATCACTACAGCAGTACACAGTTATGGGACGCACCATGGAGATTACTGAGCTACAGTTCTCCCAAAGGTGCATTTCACATGGGATGACCTCAGCAGGCTTGTCAGAATACTGCTCTGGGGAGGGCAGTTTGTGCATGGGCCATAACCCATTAATGTAGGGGTTGACATGTCACATGCGGGCACACACGGGGTCATATGTCACAGGTACGTATATACAGCTACTAGATGACTACTTCCTTGTACAGACATGTTGCACAGCTGGCATGTGCACCACATAGTCTGTCATGCTGACAGATACTGGTGGCTAGTATCTGCAGTGAGTGACATCTGCACCTCATGTGTTTGGGGCACTTTGGCTGTGTGCTAGGTGGGACAGGCCCGGATGGCTCCTTGTCACAGTCACCTTCTTCCACACATCTATATCCATCTACCTTTGGCTTATTATAGTGTGTTGTCCTTACATATATGTCTGTATTCCTATCCACTGTGTGTGCAAGGCAGGAGTGGTGCATACTGACATGTGTCTGCACTAAGAACTGCGACTACCAGATATGTCTGGTTCACTGGTGTTTGCAGACATGGCCTTCATGTGTTGAAGTGTGTGAGCATGCCCAGTATGGCCATTTGTATTGCATGTGTGGTTCAAGTCCAGGTAGTTTGTACTGCGATGCTGACCTTTGTGTTGTACACCAACAAGTAGCATGCTGTGTCTGCAGGGTATCCATCGGTCATTTGGCATTGACTGTTGCTACATTTCTGCATAGCAGGGGGGGATCCCTGACAGTTTCTACATTTCTAGACAGGTTTGGGGGGGGCACACCTGACTGTTATGATATTTCTATGTAGGATGGGAGGCACACCTGCCTATTTCTACATTTCTACACAGGATTGGGGGGCACACCTGACTGTTACTATATTTCTATGTAGGATGGGGGGAGGGCACACCTGACTATTTCTACCTTTCTACACTGGATTGGGGGGCACACCTGACTGTTACTATATTTATATGTAGGATAGGGGGAGGGCACACCTGACTATTTCTACATTTCTACACAGGAGTGGGGGGGGCACACCTGACTGTTACTATAAGTGTACATAGGCTGGGGGGCACACCTTTCACTTGTACACATTTGCTAGGACTGTATTGGTATGTCGGGTACTCCATTTCAGTCTGTAGTCTTACCTATTGTGCTGGCTATAGGCATACCAGTGTACTACAGATGTTAGCTTTAATTACCTATATATTAGTTTCTGACTTCCTAGCCTTCACAACTGACATCCAACTGCCTGGCCTGCTGTAGTCTGTCTGTGCAGGCCTGGGGGAGGGGTTACCCACAGGGCTCATTCAGAGGCCATAGTACAGCATTTGTTTGTGTTTGTCTACACCTATCCTACTGGCTGTAACTGTTGTTGGGTATGTGACCCCCAACTGGCATGTGTGAGTCACTTACCTTGTGGGTGTCCCAGTATTGAGGGTGGTGCTGCAGGGCTGCCTATGTCGGATGCACATAGTACACTCCCTATACATGGTTGAGCACAGGTAGTATCATGTTTGGCATCCCTTTTACTGTATGTGCGAGTCAGAGAGAGGTGTCATTCCCTGGGTCCCTACTGTGTCAGTGCATGTGCTATGCGTTGACTCTTTGCCAAGGCCAGGGCATACTGGGCATGCCTCCTTCTGCCTACTGGGGCTGTCTCAAGTTGTTCCTCCTCCAAGTCACCCTGTGCCTGTGCAGGCCTTGCCAATGGTGGGGGGCTGTGTGGCCCTACCCCATGCTGTTTCTGCTGCAGCTGTTTCCACAGGATCATATTGTGTAGCATGGCACATACAAGGACAATTTGGGTACATGTAGTTGGTGAGTACTGCAAGGCTCCACCAGATGTGTCCAGGTACCAGAACTGTGACTTGAGCATCCCAAACAATGCTCTATTATGATTCTTGTTTGTGCCTGTGCCTCATTATGGAGTTCTTATTTGGGTGCATGTGCTTTTCTGATGGGTGTCATCAGCCATGGCTCCAGTGCATATCCAGCATCCCCCATTAGGTGACCATGTGGGATGTCCCCATTGGCAAATCTCTGGTACAGCTGCATCAGATGCCAGATGTGGGAATTGTGGTAGCTTCCAGGGCAGCCAGCGCACACATTCATTATTATGCCCTGGGCATCACACATGACCTGGCAGTTGATGGAGGTGAAGCCCTTGTGATTGATGTAGACCTTACCCTGCTCACCAGGTGGTGCTTTAATGCATATGTGCATGCAGTCTATTACACCCACTACCTCAGGGTATTCTACTATTTGGTGGAAGAGACGCACGCATATTGCTGGCCAATGCCTCACGCGTGATGGGGAAATATACGTGCTCACCGACATGTGCTGACATGGCATCCAGGAACTGGTGGAGTACCTTGGATGCTGATGCCTGTGAAATCCCCATCATATCCCCAGTTGGCCTTTGGAAAGTACCTGTAACTAGTATTCTTAGGCCTACACATACCTTGGTATCCACTGGGATGGGTTCCCCTCTGTTAGTTCTGTGTGTCAGGCGTGACTGGCACAGCTCAACAATTTGCTGTAGGAGGTCCCTGTCCACTCTATAGCGTTCCACTATCTCCAGCTCATGTAGCCCTTGGTAGGTTACCCTGTGTCTGTACACTCTTCTCCATCTCCTCACTGTGGGTTGCTCAGCAGCATTCACATCCTCACCACTCTCATCCTTTTGCACATGCTGGTTTATGATAACAAATGCAGCCCCTAACATTTTTTCTCTTGCTTTCATTTTGTAAAATTTCTCCATTCATATACACCGGTGGTGCAGAGTTTGGGGGAAAAAACAAGGGGAAAACATGTTTGCATAGTTTATAGTGGTGTGCTGGGCTGCTGCCTGTGTAATTGGCTGATTCTGATACATTTCACCTGTCAGCTAAGCTAGTTCTCCTTGGTTACCTTCCTACTGCTGTTTTCCCTTCCCGTTGCCTCCCTGTTTAAGCCTGTGTGTGCACTGCACAAATGGAGTGCTCAAATGTGCACAAAGCTGTTATTTCCTGGTTTAACTTCTTTTATCTTTCAGTAAAACCCAGTGTGCAGCGTGCACGCCCGCTTACACTTTATAAAGAGTGCTAGGCAGGTTTAGACACAACCCTAGCTTAGCTGTGCTAAGCTAGGAGCTATCCCAAGCCACAGGGCTCCAATCCACTTACAGTATGCCTGACACACCCACCCATGATATCACCTATATCCTAGTCTTGCACCCAGTTATTTATACTCTTACAGTCTTGGGACTTGCCTCACACCCTGGAGAAAACTGGGATTCACTAACCTTCCACTCATTTGCATAGGATTGCCTGCTAATGCATAGTTACATGTCCCACACTGAGCCTCCCCCCTTAGCAACCATTACTCACTGGCCAGGTTGTCTTCTGCCTGCCATTGACTTGCATGGCAGAATACTGCTTTTAGTTAGAATGCTTCTTTTAGGTTTATTTTATTATTTTCCCCCGATCCTGTTTGCCCATCACTGCCCTATGCTTAAACAGCTGAGATCGGCAAAAAAATAAATGAAAGTTGTTTTTTTTTTATTTTTAAAACAGTTTGCAATGCCAATGGCCTTCTACTTGGCCATTGGCATGCTTCCTCAATGATATGCAGCCTTTATTTGGAGCTGTCATAGCTCTGTTTTGTAGTTTGCAGAACTGCACTTGGTTACTAACCAAGTACATTTCTGCAGACTGCACTCATCCTGCATGGACAGTTGCCAGCTTCCTGGATTACAGATTAACCTCATTTGCATGGTTTTCACCTGCAAATGAGGGTAATTTGCATACAGGAGCTCGGTCCGTGCAGGATTAGTCTAAGAGCTCATGTGCACGTCCCGGGAGCTTGTTCCTGGATCGCACATCGGCTATATTGCCGAAAATAGCTCTTAGACTAATCCTGTACGCAATAAAGGGCTTCATAAACCCAGGGGAGTGTAAAATAATTTTAACAAGTTTAAGTGCAAATTTGAGTAAACTCTTAATCAATATTTATTACTATATTTGGTAACAAATTTTATGGTAAAATGTTTTGTTTGGTGGATGGGGATGATGGGGTTGCTTGCTTAATTCTTATTTGTAGCTTTTCAAGTTGGAAAATGCTGAACTTGGCTGTTTTAACATTATCTAATTACTGGCTTTAATTGCTTCTATGTATATGTGTTTTTTATTAGTTAATTAGTTTAATAGGAAGGTACAGGGTGAATACTTAATGCTGCAAATTGTTTGCTTTCTTTGTCTGAAGAAGTCTGGCTATATAGCCAGAGGAAAAGCGCTTTACTTTACTGTTTTGTTTTTTTGGTTTTGCCTTAAAGAGTGTTTTGATTTTGGTCCTAAAATGTTCGTTGCCTCTGTTTTCAGCAGTGTCTTTTACCTAATTTGTCGGTTCACCTTTATCTTTATGCTTTCACTGCAGTCATGAAAATGTTAAGGAGTAAGGCGATAAAACACAATACAAGATAATATCAGACACTTTCCAGGCAGGATTATGATATTATTTATCAATACTACTACACAACAAATGTGTTTAGTTTTGCAGTTATCAAGTTATCAGTGCTTATGTAATCAAACTAATAAAGATGAAAGTCTAAATTTTACTACCTTGTAAATTGCATTCACTGAAATGCCAGAATAAGGAAAATTAAATGTAAATGTACCTTGTAAATCACATACACTGGAATGCTATTTCCAACTTTTCTGAGTAATGTACTTGGTGGCGAAAGCTGTAAAAATCTATTAAATCATAAATCCTTTGAGACTGCAAGAAATATGGGATCTGCTTTTCATTCACTTAGACGTATTGAGAGAGAAAATAGCTGAAAGGTAAATTGATGAACAGGTTTTAGAACATATGAGTTGCAAGATCTCTTGCTGAACATATCAAAGTACTTTACTTTAAAATATTCCCATCTGGAACAATAGTAAGATATAAATGAAGGATCATGTGCAAAGGTATTTGCTACAAGGCAAAACTTTCTGAATAGTTGCTGTCTTCACAGACTCATTCTTATGCAAGTGGAACTTGCAGATGCCAGTAAACTTATTGTCTTCAGTTGTTTACATTTACATTAAAAACTGGTTATTTCACTAAGTTTCTAACTGCTGTTCACATGCCTATGTGGACCCATTTTATCACATCTACCATAATTGGTAAAACGTATTCACCCAGGGCAATGCACAACTCGTACCCCTCGGCTACCATCCAAAAACCTTTGAAAGATATTGCCAATTCCTTTAATAGTTTCTTCACAGAAACTATCCAGTCACTAGTTAACCAATTATCTCCCAGTTACCCAAGTCCTAACACTGCTGCATCTAGTTCTTAACTCCCCTTTAACTTTCAACCAGTTTTCACATCAGCTATCCATGCCCTAATCAAGAAACTAAAACCTACCACTCTTGCAGTGGATCCCTCCCAGCTGAGTATCTATAAAAAGCTGCGGATGCCATAGCATACCCGATCTTTATCATGATCAATAGAACTATATCAGAAGCCACTATCCCCTCCATCTTGAAGACCATCCCATGTTATTCCACTTCATAAAGGGGGCAGTTCCACTGAACTGTAAAATTACAGACCTGTAGCTATTTTGTCACCCCTGGCTAAACTTATGGAGAAATGCTTCCATAAACAACTTCTGAGCCATCTCATTCAGCAACATCTCCTGGCTAACTCACAGCATGGTTTCAGACCATTCCACAGTACAACCACGGCCCTCCTCTCCTTCTCCAATGCTATTAATCAAAACTGAAACAACAGTAAGCTTTCTTCTGCCCTCTTTCTTGATCTCTCCAAAGCCTTTGACATAGTCAACCACCAACTACTCATACACATTTAAAACTATTCCCCTAGATGTCTAGGCTATCCAATGGTTCATATCATATCTAAGTAGTAAAGAACAGGCTGTACTATGGCAGAACAAACTGTCTTCCATTCTACCTATCACCCTTGGGATCCCTCAGGGGTCTATATTAGGACCCCTATTATTTTCTGCCTTTATTAATGACCTGTACACAGTCATCCCAACAGCCACCTGCATTCAATATGCAGATGACTCTATTTTGATTTGCTCTGCCACCTCCCCTTTAAGTCTACAGACTCTATCCCAAAATGTTTTTAATACTGTTGAAAATTTGCTCTGTAATCGATGTCTCCTATTAAATCCTAACAAAACAAAGCTACTGCTTTTCTCCCCCACTCGTAAAGCCTCCGCTCCAGCCTTTACTATAAAATCTAACAATGGTGCTGTCATTGTCCCAGATCCCTGTACAAATCTCTTAGGTGTAACAGTTGATAATAACCTCAAGTTTGATATGCATATTGCTCAAACTATTAAAAATGTTAATAAAAAACTTTGCTCGCTATACAAGATCAAACCTTTCCTCACTCCACTAGCTAGGACGGTAATTGCCCGCACACATCTTCTTTCCATACTGCTTTATGCATCCCCTTTCTTCACGAACTTGAGTAAGTCTGACCTTAATAAACTCTCTAGCTGCTTTAATCATATTGCCAGATTTGCACTGGAGCAGCATACAGAACACACCACTGTCTGAACCTAAAGAATCTAGGGTGGCTAGAATTGCCTAAAGAAATTCAGTACAATCAACTAATAGTAGCACATAAAATTCTCTAACAACTTAAAAACACACCCATACTTACAAAAATTATTACCCCTCACAGCAACCTTAAGACACTTCACTCATCCAACAAATTACTAGTCCAAACCTTCGAAAGCAACAACTCATCTGGAGACTCCCTATATGCCAACTCTGTTGGCAAAATATGGAACTCACTTTCTGCTGAGCTTACTTCACAACCCATTCTAACTCATTTAAAAAAAAAAATTAAAACAGTACTTTAAAAGGCAATGACTATGTCCTTGCTCTAATCCTGACTAACTCTGGCATTATAAGCATGTGCTAAAGAGGTCTTTTGGCCACCCCTACATTGCTTCCTAATTGTTACTCTATAACAAATCAGTTATATATGACAGAATGAATTACTTTTATCCTATGTATTGTGTCTGTAACAGTGCTTTTACCTGTTTAATGTAACAGTTTTTCTGTGTGTATGTATGGAGCTTTTCTCCTCAGGCCTCCGATGAAAATGGACGAGTATCCAGTCGGACTATCCTGGTCAACAAATGTAAAATAAAATTAATAAAAATAAATAATGAAGATGCAAACTCAGAGTACAGGTATTTGCCTTTGTTCCCAGTCACCTTATTGTGTTATTGACATGTGGTTAAAAAAAATAAACACAAAGTTAAAGAATGAAAACTTTGAAGTAATGAATATTATCCCATTAATACCTAAGTTGAGTGGAATTTCACATATCCTGACACCTTCAGATTTCCTGGCTGGACAGCTGTTTAAATTTCTGAGAATGTAGTTTTGCAACATACAAGCAAATGTAGGTTGCAAATCTACATTCTCAGAAATTTAGTTCAAGTAAAAAGTTACAAAAAAGTTAAAAATGTGAAAGTTCTTCAGCACACACCTCTTTGTAATGGTGGTATTAGTATATCAGCAGGACAATATAGTGATTTTGTATTAAAAAAGTAATTTGATAACACATACATTTTCTAATTATAATATACAAACAACTATTAATATGTCTATTACCATGGTAGATAGACTTCAACTATCACCCCAGATTTACTAATCTTCCATGCAGGACTAGCTTAGTCCTGCACGGAAGCGGCCATTTAGGAGCAGGACGGCAGCGTGCCATGCATAGTAATGAGGCACACTGCCTGAGCTCCTAATCTTACATGGAGTGTGCAAGACTGCAGGGGGGGTGTCTCTGTGCAGAGCTCTCAGAATATATATCCCCCTGCAATGAAGAATAGCTGAAAGGGCTAAGAAATGAGCAAGACAACTCATAGGTGTCTGCATATCCCCACCAACAGTCCCCCCGGGTACAACAGCAAGTATATAGAAATAAAATGAACAAACTCTTTTATTTTTTTAAAACCCTGATTAAAGCTAACCGTAGGTGTGCCCAAGGCTTAGCTATGGTTAATGCAGCTTAAATGGCTGAAGAGAATAAAAAGGAAGATATATGCAAATGAAGCCGCATAGCAATAGTGTAGTGGGCAGAGCATTCGCCTCACGAGCAGGCATTCCCGGTTCGACTTCCACTACAGCACATTCCATTTTCCCTGGCAAAGCACATTATGACCAATATGTTTGTTGCATAAACCACTAAATAACATATATTTATGAACTGGAGTACTGTAGTAAATGCACATGTGAGGTGTCAGTGTGATAATGAATAAAGCACTAGTAAGCAGGTATAAGCATCAATAAGCAGCAGTAAGCATATATAAGCACTAGTAAGTGGGTATAAGCCAGTTTGAGCGGGGGTAAGCAATGCACACACAGGTTAAGCAATATTGAAGCTAACTCTCTGTAAGCATATGTAACCCGAGGTTAACATTGCTTACCCTCATGCAAACCCATGCAAACCCGCTTACAAATATGCAAAAGTGCCTTAATCACTCTTTATCCAATGGCCCTTGTTCTGCCCATCAACAAAATAAACAGCCTGGCAGGTCTTGAACCCAGGACCCTATACATTACAGTTACAGTAGTTAACCACCAAGCCATCACAGAAGAACAGAAGAATGAGGTATCAGCAAACAAGTCTTCACTATAGTAAAATCAAACTGAACCTGTGAAAGGAATCAGTATACAGACATGTGTTCCATAACCCACTACATAACATAAATATGTGAACTGGAGTACAGCAGTAAGCCCAGAAGTCAGATGTAATTGTAATAGAGTGTTGAAGTCCCTAATAAAACACAAGGACCCCATACAGTGTATGTTCACATGAATCATGGACACCAGGCATACATATAAGATGTAATGAATAATAAATCAATGCCAAAAAAGAAATATAATGCAAAGTCAAATGTAAACAATGCTAAGCATTGTACAGGCCAGCTTAGGAAGTGTAAGAAATGTGTAGGGCAGCTAACTCAATGTGCCCAGTGTTATATCCCTTTAAATAATGCCAGCCGTGGGTAAGCAGGTTTGCCCATAGCTTAGCCTTTTCAAAACCAGCCAATCATGAAAATGTGTGGAAAATTGTCCCTACTTAAACCCAAGAGGTGGGACTCCATCTCATAACTGGTTGTAGCTTCCCTTGCAGGCACTATGTCAGGAAGGGGAGAGGGTGTGCGCTTTTGGGTGCAGCACTGGTGCATCCAGGAGTGCAGAGTCATGGCAGGACTCTTTGTCAAAGACAATGAACAGAGACTGCTGCAGGGCTAGTACCAGGGCTCCCAATATAATGCAGATGCCTGGGTCCATCTCGCCCGTGACCTCACCAGTAGTACTGGCATACCCAGAACAGGTGAGCAGGTCAGGCATCACTATGCCGACCTGAAGCGGTGTAAGGGGGTCCTCTTGCACCAGTGGATCCAAGAGGCTAGAATGGCAGGGGATGTTCCAGCTGTGAGTAAGTATCAGTCTACTACCTGTTTAATAATTGCCAGCTCATGTATATCATGGATAGGTATGGATAAATATTCCTCTTATGCCCTCCACAGCTGCAATTGAACAGGCTGCGAACCAGGCGGCCCATGGCAGTCACCTGGAGTGGTTGTGATGCGAGACAGGTCAGAAATATTCTTGCATGTACTGTCATAGGAAATAAATCTAAAAGTAGTAGTAAATTAATTGCCTGTATAAAACCTGTATTGTTTAAGGCAAGTACTGCATACACCAGATAATATGGCAGGAAACGACTCATATAGTATGTACGTAGATAAACGCGTAATATTCTGACAATAAAGGTCTAACTGTGGGACTGCATGTGTATACTCTGGTATCATATGGTAATGTAGATTTGCATTCATGTAATAGTACTGTTGTAATAAGCACTGCACTGTTACCCACACCGTGCACCATAAATAGAATGTGTAGGAATACCTGTATATGACTGCAGTAATTTCCAGAGGCTATTAAGTACAACTGAGAAACACATAGACAGAAAACAGGGAAAACGCAGACAACAAAACCCAAATAGCACATGCAACTGAGATGTGAACTGTTGTTTTTTAGCCCGCACAGCCATGGTACAAATCCTGCCAGTGGTAGTAGTCTGCATACAGAATCATACCCCACAACTGTACAGATATTTATTTTATTTATTTATTTATTTATTTAACATTTGTTGACCGGGAATGTCCGACTAGGTTCCACAGATCCTGTTTTCAGCGGAGGCCCGGGGAGAAATGCTCCAGATGCATGTCTTTGGAATGTGGGAGGAAACCAGAGTACCCGGAGGAAACCCACGCGAGCACAGGGAGAACATGCAAACTCCACACAGAAGGCACCCCAGCCGAGAATCAAACCAGAGAACCTCTTGCTGTGAGGCGACAACGTTAACCGCTGCACCACTGCGCCACCCGATATGTCCAGAATGTCCCGAAAAATGGTCCATATCTGTTGCCTGTCAACCTGCCCCCCTGGGAAATCAATAGGATGATCCCAGACGTATAGGCAGCAAACAGGAAATACAACTGATTGACACACATCTATGAGAACAAAGCTAGCACACTAGCAACTCCCGAAAACCTTATGAGACTAAGAAGCCATGTATGCCCCATTTACACCCCCATCTTGTCAAGCAGTGGCCAGAATGTGTACAGTAACAGAGTGAGATGTATGTGCGTAATAGTAATGTGAAATCTGATACTGTGTGTGGCAACAATCAAGTAGTGTTAACAAACATTCCTCCCACAGCTCTGTCAGATAACAACACTGTGTCCAGAAATATAAGAATGATACCCTATACTGGTACTGTTTACAATGGTATTGTATGGCATTGTGAGTGATGCAGTTGCTCTGACTAATGAGGTATTACCCATCACTGTCGCCCTCACTGTCCTACAAAATATAACTGTCTAGGAAATCTGTATAAGAGTATTGTAATACAAGCTCAGAATGCAAAATCACAGGAGAATTATAGAACAGAAAGCAGATAGGAGATATACAGCAATATCTATATAGCACACATGACTCTGATGGAAAGTGTTTAAGTTGTAGCAGACACAGCCATGGTCTAAATCCTGGGAGTGGAAGTAGGCTGCATACAGAATCATACCCCACAACTGTACAGATGAGACCAGAATGTCCAGTATATGGACCCATATCTGCTGCAAGTCCCACTGCCCCCCTGGTAAGTCTGTGGGATGATCCCAGATGCTTAACCAGCAAACAGGGAATACAAGTGATTGTCCAACATCTATGTGAACAAACCTGTCACTGTAGCAACTCCAGAAACTGTTAGGAGAGTAATAAGCCAAGTATGTCCTATCTACACCCCCATGTTGTCAAGCTGTGACCAGAGTGTGTATAGTCACAGAGTGAGATGTATGTGCATAATACTAATGTGTAATCTGGAACATTGTGTGGCAACATTCAGGTAGTGCTAACAAACATTGTTCCCACAGGTACGTCGGATATGAACACTGTGCTGAGAAATAAAAACCATTGATGACTGGATGAGAGAAAGGAAATTCACCCCGGGGATCACATCATTCGCCCTGCTAGATAGGGGTCCAGGGAAGTAAATAGTGTGGAAGAAATAGCCAGGGAATTGTTATGGCTAGGCTTGTATAGGCCCTAGGGCCAATAGCCTAGTACCAACCTATGAACCTATGAAATATTTTAATTGTTCCCATGCATGTGTTCCAACATTGGTGTCATGGTGCCATCAATGTACCTGCATGTTGTTCTTATTACCACTGTGGTCCCATATATGCATGTGTTCTGTTTGCTATGCAACTGTTCCATATCTAGTGTCTGGGTTAATGGGAATATCTATGCATGCTGTTATACCTAACCCTGGAATGTGTTGACTTTTACTAACCCACATATGCTGATAAACTCTAAACACTACAGCACATTTGGGAAGGCCGGTCCCAGCGGACCCACCTGTCCCACCTCAGCTGGCCATGGCACCAGGCACCAGCATGTCTGGGGCCCAACCAGGGACCTCCCTGTCGGTTGGTCCTGCACCATCGTTGGGTGGAGCCACCTCAGGGGATGGGGCTCACCTCCCGAGGAGTGGGCATGGTCAGGAACCTATCACCCATCGCCAGGTCCGGGTCATGGTGTGTAGTGAGCTCAACCAGCAATTTGGTGATCTGCTACACCAGCTTGAGGGCCATGTGTCACGATTAGAGGGGCAGCCTGGCTCTGCGACTCAGCCCCCAGCACAGCCACCTTCAGGGCTGTGAAGGGGCAGTGGTGACTGCCCATAGGTGGGGACCTCAGTAACACTGTTTTCACTAGAGGGCTCATGGGCTTCAGATTACCCAATACCCCTCACCATCAAGGTGTTTACCCCCCCCACATGTGTCACATACCGCCCCTGTATGCATCTTCTTGTCTTGTCTGTTAACCTACCTAACCTACCTCCCTAAATATACCTACTATCACTCCCCAACATTCCACTCTAACCTGAAAAAAAAAGGGCAATCTGTTCCCAAAAAAAAGAACTCGCCCCATACATAGCTGTCCATTTCGTACATGGTCCACTGGACACATGTAATCTGGTTTAATTCGCATCACAACTTATTATTGTTGTCCTCATCCCATCCCAGGGGTTTGAATGTCGAAATCTACCTCCAAATTCAGTGTATATGCACAGCTCTTGCTGTAGAAGGAATTGGCAGCTATGGATCTTCCCCACACCCTTCCTGCACACCCCTAGCTATTTTCCCTACTGTCTTTCCCTCTTTGTGCCCCTTTTTCACCACTTTCCTATCAACCCTTTTTTCTTTTCTTTTAAAGAAATTAGCATGGGGGTAAGTGGGAGTAAGCAATGCCTACACAGGTTAAGCAATTTAGAAGCTAACTGAGTATAAGAAACTGTAAGCGGAAGTTAGCAATGCTTACCTGCACTCAAACTCACGCAAACCAGATTACAACTGCTCAAAAATGCCTTAATCACACTGTATCCAATGGCCCTTGTTCTGCCCAGCAACAAAATAAACAGCCTTTGCAAGGCTCAAACCCAGGACACTGCACACCACAGCCAAAGGGATTAACTACTAAGCCATGTTCAATACACACAAGTGATGTTTTCACAAGCATATCATCCAGACCAGTCATTCAACAGTGCAGGGAATGTATTCCAACATGTAGATGTATGTGTGTGTATATATATACATTAATATCTAAACAGATACAACATATCTATATATGTGTATATATATATATATATATATATATATATATATATATATATATATATATATATATATATATATACACATATATATATATATATATATATATATATATATATATATATATATTTACATACAAATGCATACATATATAGATATATATGTCTACATCTATAAGTCTAAATATATACAGCAAGTTATATATATGTAAGCATATATATATATATATATATATATATATATATATATATATATATATATATATATATATATATATATAGGTATATACAGACATGTAGGTATATATGGACATACATCTGCAGATAACAATGGGAACATAAAAACATATATGTCCACATGCACCGTTAATGGGGTTGAGAGGCCCCAAACAACATACATCTTGTACGACTAGGTATACCCCCCACAACCAAACACGTCCACCCTGCAAGATACATATAAAGAAGGTGCACACAATATGGACCAGCCACTATGCCTGCTGTTAACACCTTAACAACTGGACACTGTATGAGCCACCCATACAAATAACAATCATTGCCTGCAACATATACCCACAGAGAGGTCATAGGATATAACACCACACACAGGTTCGCATAAATGGTAAACCTTTATTTTTTTACTATTACAGTTGTATATGCCATGTCATATAGCTGTTTAGACACTGGCATCCATATAAACAGAGTAATGCAACTGTGAAACAGTTATACTAATACAGTAGTCTGGAAAGGTATACAGATGTTGTTGTCCAAGCTGAGCCCTTCAAATAGTACAATAGTAAAGACAGACTGGGCCACAGAATACCAAACAATCAACAGTAAGTAATGCAGATGTATAGTTCAGCAGCCTCTAGCTACACTCTGTACACAATCAGTAGGGGGTAAATACCTCAGTTGACACAAAGGGATGTAACTGTTACACAAGGCATAACTGAGGCCATCACAAGCACACTGACAAGCAGAACAGTCTGTATGGCAGGAGGCAGTAGGCCTGCATTAACCCAATTTATGTAATTAACTTAAATATAGGCGAACTATATGGTAATGTACATCCAGCTACCTTAAGGCAGTTCACCCCTTATACTCTCACATGTTGTAACAGCCTAGGTTAGTCATGGTGCACCCCCCCCCTCAGACTCAATAATACAGGGCCATATACCATTGTTACATACACTGGCCTCTGGAGTGCATAAGGGCATACATGTATTGTGTAGGTGAAGGCCACACATATATGGCCCCACGTGGGGATACACCAACAGTGGACTGATTGTAGGAATGGCAGTGTGACATACTCACAGCCCACTACAGAACAATCCCTGACAGCATGTCATATGTGCAAAGCTTGGTATGTAGGTGGAGGACAGAGGCTGGAACACAGGCCCATATGTGAAAAACTGTTGTCATACACTAAGCAAGTCACTGGTGTTACAGGATAGTCTGCAACATACCCTTAGTCAGGGATTTGAGGTTGGAAACATAAATGGATGTAGCCATGTACTGATAGCAGTCAAAACACACACACACACACACACACACACACACACACACTGCCAGTGAAATATCTGACACAGGACCTGTGTGGTGGACAGACATAACATAATAGGCCTACCTCTGGTCATCAAGAGGATAGGCTCACAGTTGTGAGCTATGCAGACAGACTGCATTCTAAGGTAATCTAGTATGTTCACACAAATCTTGTAACACCAGGACTATGCAAAGCATAATGCAACTCTACTCACACTCTACCTGTAGTTCTGGAACCTCCTACAAATATGTAGCTGGCCTGAGTGTGCAGGTTCTCCTGTAAGAGGTATTGCTACCTGCTGTCTGTAACACTGATGCCGACACACAGGAAGAATGTCCATCACAGAGGAAAGGTAAAGGGACCACACCCACATGATGTAGGGATTTATAGTAGGTGGTTGCCATGACAGTGGTAATTGGAAGTATTACACAGCAAGCTGCATGCAGTTAGTGAGTGGAGGACACTGATTGGTGCAGAGGCATCACCTGATCATGTGCATCACTTAGTAAAGCCATGCTGCAATCTATTCAAAGCAGCTCAATCTATTTACTGGAGAGAAACCAAGAGAGAGAAAGAGAAAGAAAGAAAGAAAAAAAAAAAAACAAAATCAAAAAGCTAAAGGAAGAACTAACCAGTCTAACATCCAGCAAACCACCCAGAACTGACATCATTCCCACAACAGGTATGTGAAGTATATATGCATGTAATTGAATGTAGTACCTGTTCCATAATAATGGGATAGGTCCATAATAATGGGATAGATGATGTGGAAAGATTTATATGTGCCATCAGGTGTCATTGTAATGATGTTCAACTGAACAACTGCTATGGACAATCGTGTCTGTCCCTGTGGATAGTGGGCCATAGCCATCAACTGTGCAGATCAGCACTGACTGACAAGATGTAAGCCATCATAGTGTGTGTTGTGTAGTGGGAAGTATGTATATTATGTGGCCAATAGTTGGTGGTGAAAGTAATGCCACTATGATGGACATGTGGGACCCACAGGCCGCCACTTGCAATCGGGTCCTACGTATACCCCACTAATGTCAGGCCATGTCCATATGTGGCACCTGTCTGTGTTGTAGCAAGGCAGAACAGTGCAGCTGTGCAGGAAGGTGTTGTGAGACTGTGGACCTGATGTTTGAATATACCCCACATACAGGTATGCATATGTGTACATATGTCACATATAATCTATATATATATATATATATATATATATATATATATATATATATATATATATATATATATATATATATATATATCTAGGATGTTTGCTCAACTGAGCAAACGACCAAAATCCCAACAGCAGGGCATACTTATGCGAATGTGCTATTCACTGAAGCAGCACTTTCGTATAAGTATGACTGTTGCTGAGGCTGTACTATGGTGCTGGTACGTGAAATTTCACTTTCCCCCACTGTAGTGCAGTCTCGAAGGGAGAATATTAAAGTAGGGGGGCTGTGGGGGGTGCAGGGGGGCTTTGCCCCCCTGCTAAAATGTAAATGAAGTGTTTTTTTTTCACATGCTTTAACAAAAGTGCTTTTTTGATAAAAGTGTTTTCGTTAAAGTGTGTTCAGGTTTTATGGATTTGGACATTTGCTCAGTTGAGCAAACGTCCTAGATCCATATATATATATATATATATATATATATATATATATATATATATATATATATATATAGTTATATATATATCAGCGTGTATGTCCACAAATATACAGATACCCATGTGTAGACATATATATGAGCACATATATACATCACATATATCTACCCATATAGATATATACCTATATGCACATGTCTACATATATACAAACACACACACAAACATATATGTATGTATGTAAATACATGTCCCCTATATTACTACCACAGTGATGCATGCTATGTGTGAGGCACCAGCACACATAGCAATGCACACAGATATCTACAGCTGGCAGTGTGTGCAACATGGATGGGTATGTCACATGTTAGTCCCTTGTTGGGACCACATTGCCCCCGTCTGTGAAATATGCAATGGGAATATGGGGAAGTATGGCAGGTATAGTTGTGGAGGTGGTCAGAGTTGGCAGATATAGAGGACAGTCTACAGAGGTGGTATGTGACACATGTGGTGGGAAAACACCCTGGATCGTGTGAGTGGTCTGTGATATGGATGCCCCATGGGCCCAGATATGGGCACAATGGGAACAAGCCTCCCACCCACTGCTACTCACAACAGCAGTCCACGTCCTCAAGGTACCCAGCCTGGAGGCTGAGCAGGAGGAGCATGTCAGTTCTGTGAATGTGTACTGGGTGCCTCAGAGTGATGTAGCACCTCCCACATGTGTCTGTGAAGCCTAGTATGGAACAGACCCTAGACCTGACCTCAGGGCACAAGAACATGTCTGTGTTTACCCCCAGAGGGGGACAACATCCCCTGGGTTGGTTCCAACCTGATGGTAATGCTGGACCAGTACACAAGGAGGCCCCAGGTTGGGACGCACATGTGATGTGGCCAGGTATCATGGGCAGATGGGTTTGGAGAGGTGGTTCTGCTGGCCAATAGTAGATATGCATGTTATTGTATCACTGTTATAGAACATATGTTGGTAGTAATAGTCTACACAATCCTGGAACATGTCCAACAGCATGCATAGATATCCCCAATATCACAGAATGTCAGATGTGCAGCAATCACAAAGCAGCCATACCACAGGCATATATGGAACCATAGTGACCCTGACAATGGCATGCAAGTGAATAGTCTGTAACAGATCAGCAATGATAGTGTCCACACAGGGAGCATGGCTACAATCACATAGCAGAAAGTGTGGTACAATAAGATATCTGTCCCACTGGTAGGTAAGCTGTAGCCATAACTAATGTGTTGTGTATACAGTTTGTTGAAGCTGATATGGTGTGGGGGGGGGGTGACAGAGATGTGTATTACAAACTGTGATAACCTTGCTGTATGAGTTGCTCAGACCTGTTTCCATCTTTATATTTTTCAGCCAAGATGTCACATGCATGCTTGCCTACCTATTCGACAGCTGAGAATGAATCACACACCTGTTCCAGCTCTACCCAGTGCTGTTTGGCAGGGCTGCCCATAAACAGCAGGAGTGGGGACCGCCTTGTGGAATGACCTAGTCCACAGGGTCAATGATGTCAGACTGCACAACCGCACTTATGAGCAGGTCTGGCCTCATAGTACTGACCTGCTTTGCAATGCCCATCGGCGTGCTGCTGCAGTCCAGAGGATCACCTCACCACAGGTGGGGGCCATGCCATCCACCCCCCCGACATGTGTGGAGGTGCTCCTGGGCAGCCTCATGGCACCTGCCCATCTGGCCAGCCACCAACTGCTGGACACCTTTGTGGAGATGGGTGGCACACACACACTGGTCGATGAGTGTGCAGGTAAGGATACAGGGCACATCAGTAGACCACAGTTGTGTATACATCCACATCGGTACAGGTAGATCATGCATATCTGACATGTGATAGATATATTCTGTTGCTGCATTGTAGTGATAAACAGATGTCCAGATGTGGTAGTATTGAGTAAATGTATCGTTGATGTATTGTAATACTGTACCCACCCTGTAGCACTGCCACAGGTGTGGCTACTGACATTGCATCTCTTACCCTCCGGGATACCACCAAGGCAGCAGCCTGTAGCTGGTGAGTATGGTTTAAGTAGATGCTTGCCAACACACCGGGCATGTAATGGTGATGCTATTTTCCATGCACACATCTAACACACCTACCCTGAATGCACGCTGTACATGTGCATGTATTGATGCTGTGAAATGCACGGCATCACAGGGGTAACCATGATGGGGTATTGGAAGGGTATGTCAGACACCTGCATGATAACTAACATCCTGTCATTGCGGAATGTGCCCACAGGGAGTAACATAATGGTGGGAGACATGGCCTACAGTAGGGACATGTTTGGAACAACACCCACATACAGTGCAACACAAGTGTATATACCTGTAGGACAATGGTAACTGCTGCAGAGATACACTATAGCATAAGGTATTACAGTAGTCTATATTATCAGCTGGATCTAGGCTATAACATGTGGTTTCAGTGTATGCTGAATGAGGGGGAGTGTCAGCATGACACAACAGTGCACTGCAGCAGGGATCCTAAGGATGCTTGGAATGGCTCTATCTGCACATAGTCAGGTTCAGGACCTGTGGCAGCCATAACCCTACCCCCCACAGCAATAGTGACGGCAGTGTGTGAACACCATGGGATGTGCACATGAGTAGACCTTGCAATCATGCAGAATAGGGGAACATGTGTATGACAGACTGAACATACACTGGCAAATACAGATGGCCCATGCTGGTATACCCCCGCCAGGAGTAGTGACTGCTGTAGTACACACAACAAGAGGTGTGATAAACTGTCATGATAAGGGTGTACACACATATGTCCACATGGTGTGTATGCATCACGGTCAGCAGCCGCACATCTAACACAATCTTTAGACACTGCATGTGAAATTACAGGACATATGTCACATATCGGGCTCATGTACTGCTAAGTTATGTGGTGATGTGGTCCCATGGCAGATCAGGGGTGGGTGCGTCAAATCAATAAAGATGTGTACACCCCCCATAGCCATGGCAGGCTCTGATGGTTGTCAGTGTAAGAGTATTGGATTGGTCATACATGGTCCACTGATGTTTAGAGCTGTGCATCAGACATCAGCCATTCACAAATGAGATCCGTCCACATATCATACCAGGTATGTGTTGCTGGAAAACATAGGGGCTGTGAGCATTAAAGCTGACATAACCTACACAGTAGTACACATTCAGGAATGGGCCTTACACTTATGAGGAGTGGTGCACAGTAAATGGCAGGGTGCAGAACAGGTGCACAGAAATACCGTGTTCATGGGTGCAGTGGTATCCAGGGGAAGGGGCTTCACCTAGTGAGACAGCACATGCATCACTCACATGTTTACTGTTGCCAACATTGATTGACTATAGCTGCACTACATGCTGTCGGGTACCATATGTTATGCATGTTGACAGAGGGGTAATAGGAGGATTGTGTGTACTTTTATTGTGCAACCTCACCTGTATGTGTGTGTGCATCCTGGTGGGTAGTCAGTTTGTCTGTAGGGTCACGCTGGTCAAGTGGAGGGAGGTTGATGCATGTAGGATGCGTGTGTGTGTGTGTGTGTGTGTGTGTGTGTGTGTGTGTGTGTGTGTGTGTGTGTGGCTGGCAATGTATGCACATGTGTGATTGTGGGGTGTTCATACAGCAGTACCTCCCTCTGTGATCATGCAGTACATGTACATGGACTGCCACATTACACACCAGGAATACCTGTCATGTGTGTAATCACAGGACAGCTGATAGTATAATATGGTCTGTAGCATGGAACAGGCATCCAGTGGGAAGGTAGACACCAGGCACACCTTTAATATCACATTCAGCAGAGAGGTCACCTACAACACACATATGCGGCACTAAAGATGCATTGGGAAAGTACTAGTCAACACCAGGGAGTGTATCCAAATATTACTCTTGTCACATGATAGGCTGAAGGAGCAGCATATGTGGCATGTACTGAGCATTACATACTCATGACACACCAGTGCATGATATTATGGATGCAACATAGTATCTCACACATATAGGGGCAATGTTTATCATGTCCAGACATGCAGAGGGTGCATACCGAATGACAGCAGTAAGGCCATGTAAAACCACTACACACAGGTCAGGCAGGTAAAGTAGAAACAGGCCTTGTGTTATGACCACTTGTGTAGGCATTTAGAGGACTGATATGTTAATGAGTGATATCAATGTGTGTATGTTAACAAGTGTGATGCAGGATGGGGTACCACATGGACATATATGTGGGACTGTCAGTAAAGCCATGGACAGGTAGGTATTACGGAGGTGTGTGTGTGTGTGTGTGTGTGTGTGTGTGTGTGTGTGTGTGTGTGTGTGTGTGTGTGTGTGTGTGTGTGTGTGTGTGTGTGTGTGTGTGTGTGTGTGTGTGTGTGTGTGTGTGTATACTGTTAGGCAATGCTGTACAGATTTTAAAGTGCATTTATTGTTTCCCCCCCACAGGTGGTGAGATGGGTCAGGGTCCCACCTGCATGCAATCTGATGTTGCTGTCCATACAGTCACCAAAGATGGTGATAGTAATGTTGAGGCACAGGTTGGGTTGTCAGGGGCTGACACTGTGCCAACATTTGATATCCTTCTTTTAGCCACCCCAACCCCTCACAAAGTATCAGTGCCTATACACACCCCATCACCAGTGGCCATAGTGGAAGGACAGCTGGCATTCAGTGGCAGTGCACAGAAAAGTGTGGTAACCATGCCTACTGTGTCCGGTTGCAGCAGGCATAACTGGATGTCTGGCAGGGCACCACATAGGCAGATGTCCCAGGGTGCTAATGGTAAGGGCCACTGGACATAATGCCCCTTGCAGAGGTGACATAGCTGGTTCCAGCAGGCACATGTTTCAGGCTGTCATGACGGCACAGGCATGTATAGAATGTATTGTTATCCATCTGTGTTGTAGGTGTACATGTGTCAGCACAAGGATGCCCTGTGCATATGATGACACCTGTGCCACATCTCTGTCATCCATACCATTAATGCAGGGACAGGCTAATATGGTTCTGATTCACATGGTGAGTGTACTACAGTGTACCACAGTACTGCAGTGTAACATGTTATAAGGAGTAAAGTGTAATGCATAGATGGCAGGTAGTGTAGCCATCCAGCAATGATGTATTATTGCTGTTAGTAACACTGGTTGATTGCGGTCCCTATAATGTTATCCATTTATGTTGTAGGTGTACATTTGTCAGCACGAGAATGGTCTTCAGTCATATTTCACAACAGGATATGGCACTGTGGTGACACCATGGTTGTGACATATCTGGGGTACAGTTGAACACATGTCACAGGTTACTAAAACAGTTATTGCCTGTGCCACATAGACAGGTGACCCGCTGAGGCATGTATACCTTGTAACCTGATGTAGACCCATCCACATACATGCACACTGTTACTTGGCAACGCTGGGACTAGACCCCTATCTAACTATGTAGTGATACTGAAGTGAGTGGCTTGCATTGCATGCACCACACAGCATTCAGGGTGAAGTGTGTCCCAGGTTACATGTTACATGCAGAACATCCCCAGACATGTAAAGTATGCAAATAGGGGATGTAATGGGTGTATATGGACAATACATAGTGTGATATACCATCATATACACATTAACAGACACATAACAGCCAGACACACATCTAAGATACCAGGGCCTATTGCTGCTAACTAACTTGTCCGTGTGTCGAATGGGTTACAGGTAGGCTGCACACAGCACATGCATAACTGGCTTGGATTGTGGTATCAGTTACCTGTATGGTTGATAGTGACAGTGGTAACCATAACGTGGTACATGGGACATATACCGGTGTACCTTGGTGTAATGACAGTATACACAGCACCAACATCGCCCAGTGGATATTCTACCTCCTGAAACCCATGATGATACTCTGCCATACCCACCATCACACATTGGCCATGACTGCGATACAACCCATTGTATACTCCAACAGTGATACTACAGGGATATGCATCTAATGCACATGCCACATGCATAGTAGGGTGATGCAATTTCATGTCTCGCCTATGGGCAGAAACAATGCTATCTGTAGTACTGTGTGGCAATAGTTATTGTAATAAGAGTATGTGGCCTTTGAATGCTGTACCCTACAGATATAAGGACATGCACAGCTACACACACATGCCAGAACACAATGGGTTTCCCATGTCTATCACCCCATTTGTAAAACACTGTTGTGCTGGCACTGCAAGGCTTGTGTAGCCAGTATGGGGGAAAGCTTAACAGGGCACATGTAATGTCCCATACAGCAGCAGCAGCCACAACTGACTATGGCAATGGGTGTTGCATTGGTTGTGAAGGCCCTCATGGAATTATCAAGTACCGGTGTGCTAACACACAGACACTGCTATACTCAGTCATGCACATGTACACATGTGTCAGTACAGGAGTGCATCACTGCAGGTGGTCATAGCTGTGTACCTAGACATTGCCTATATATGCCAGTTCTTGCACAGCTGGGCAGACATGTCAGTGTCAGTCAAGCTTAGGTTGCCTGTACATACCCCAGCTGGATACCTGCCATCTGCACATCTGCACAGGGACTGACAGTCATCAGCTTGGCAAGTAGCTAATCAATAACATGAGTGTGTTGACAGATAGACATCTGACAACAATATGTATGCCATAAATAACTACATGTTGGAAGCAGTCACTAATGTGCTGTACAGACAGTAGTCTACAGTTACATTCCACATGACAGAGCATTACCCAGTAAGGGGTATATACTGTGACATAGCTCACACACCAGGCTATGACAGGAAGGCCTCAGTGTCCAGCTATGCCCACAAGTGTGCCTGTTGTCAGTACTACATTTAGCACTATGCTCTTGCTGGGTTAGCACTGTCAACTGTAGTACTGCCATGATACACAACATGCCGACAGCACATACCCTGGGCTACTACACCTGTATGTAACACATTCATACAGATAACAGTGCTGTACAGGCCTCATATATGTTTGTGTCCCACACATGACACCCACATCCCTTGCTACAGTAATGACAGCACATAGGCACATGTATTGTACATGGCATTACATACCCTTATTACAGACTATCAGACTGGGAGGTGTGACCTGGTTACCAGGGCTAAGCCATGCTTAGCAAGTATCAACATTGATGCAATATAACAGCTGAGCTGATTTGTGCACTAGTAAACGATGCCTACACTGTGTAAGTGCCCGTACATTTACCCATAGCTCAGCACTGCTTAGCTTTGCGCAACCCCACACAAACCCGCTTACAGCTGCTCAAAACTGCCTTAACCACTCTGTATCTGACAGCCCTAGTTCTGCCTAGCAACAAAATGAACAGCCCTTGCAGGTCTTGAACTCAGGACCCTGTACACTGAAGTCACAGCACTTAACCACTACGTCATGACCACTGTGAAAACAGCTGTTGGTTTACCAACCTAGTTGTCAATACGCATATTGAGTAGTATTGAACAATTGCCTTTAGTCCCTGAATTGTGTAGTCCTTCTTATTAATATGACTGTTGCATCACCTATGTTGTTTTATCATAATGTGCACATAGCAGATACATATGGTGAGATACATCTGGGAGGGTATACCCAACCATGAGTTTACTCATGACAGGAATATGGTTGTATACATATAATAGGTTGATATATGTCTACATGTATATACATAGACATGTATACTCATACATATGTCTGTATACACATCTGTATAGTGCTACATATATATGGCGATGTGTACATCTCTTCATATGTATATATATATATATATATATATATATATATATATATATATACATACATACACATGTATGCATCTATAGATATATGTATATATAGATATATGTATATATAAATATATGTATATATAGATATATGTATATGTGTATATATATATATATATATATATATATATATATATATATATATATATATATATGTGTGTGTGTGTGTGTGTGTGTGTGTGTGTGTGTATATAGCTATATATGTATGCACATCCTGTGTGTACGGATATGCCTAGTTATGTTTGGTATATATGTAGATATCTATAACTATATGTGCATACATATCTATTCTGATATACCTACTGCTGTCAATATATATGTAGATATCCATACGTATATGTGCATATGTATCCCTATCTGTATATGTGTAGACATATATTGTTCTGTATATGTATATATCTGGGTGTCAATATGTATTTATATGTACATATACATATCTATCTATATATGCCAATATGTATATGTGTATATATCTATATAGATATCTGGACAATTATATATACATATATTTTCACCATATGTCCTGAACATGGAGTGTAGCCCTACCTCAGCCCCTATAGTCCTGACTTCATAGTGCAAGGGGATGTCAGGTGTATATAGCAGGTATATTTGTAGAGTATTGCTACTGTAATAGGGATTGTCTTCACAGACATGGTGTGTGTGTGGGAGGTCACATCTGCTTTTAACATGTGTGCTATTGGCTACAGATAGACATTCTAAGGACATCATAGTACAGTACTGCTGCTAGCATGTAATGATCCTGTGGACTACAGCAGAGATATTGGCCAATATATGTGGACATACTGACACACTCTGGACAGTCCAGAGGTATATACAGAACCCCTTAGTGCAAAACATGTGGACCAAGCCTGACAATGTGGATGTTAACAGCCATGTAGATGGGTATAACATGTACTGACTGGTATACATTTGCCCCCATAGGTTATGCATTCACACACCCCTGTCTGTCCTGGCACATAACTACTGGTACAGAGGTGCCATGGCCACATACTACCCACTAGATATTGACATACATCTGTACAGCATTCCACTGCTCTGTATGACATACATGACTGTTAAGGAAGGCCTGGCAGCAGTACATCTGGCAAGTATCCGGATATGACATCCATCTGAGTAAGTACACTAAGCTATTAGGCATGTAACAAAGCACTGTGCAGGCTACAGTCAGACTGGCTCAACACTGGTCTACCTTTCCTATGGGGGAATGCACATGTACCTGCATATATAGCAGGCTCTACAGGCATGTCACAGCACAGAGTACGATACATCAGTGTGGAAGTGCATAACCACAGCCAATGTGAATACAGCCACAGCCACATATGGTAAGCTAGTGTAATATTACAATATATGATCTATCTGTTTGACACCATCCTCATATCTGCCACTCACACACTAACCCTACTTATACTGGGCCACTACACAGTGTGGTCCAATGCCTGTCTGTGGTATGGGACATGTGTGTTCATGGCCCTACAAACATGTAAGCCAATAGGGTAACATACAGTGGAGCAGCATGTAACATCAAATAGAAACAATGACATCTACCACAGTCTGTACACAGGCCACAGTACATATTGACAATACACACACTGTCGACATTCACCTTACATACACAGACCTCAGTACTGTACACAGAACCACAGAATGTCCCGGTTATGTCATCAAATATAACCCCTACTATACATAACATGTGCAGTAGTCTGATATATCACCGGCTTGTAATCAGATATGATGTCACTAATTATGGTGTACAGCAGATATGCACCTCTTACTGCACGACATATGTACAAAGGTTGGCAGAGTTGTGGCTGGAGGCACATACACAGGGCCAATATTGACATGTTGCTGTGATAACCTCATATATTTACAGTTGTAACAGGGCTTGTTGCTACATATGTCCTATGAGGGATATGAAGTCAGTAACTCTCACAGCTGTCACCATCTACAGACTTCAATCCTCACACTACCTTCTGAAGTTCACAGATAGGTGCTCTGTGGGTAACACATGAAACAAAAGGCACCACACACACTGCCCAGTCTGCAGATTACCCTATAGATGTTTTTTTCTCATAAACATAGCACTGACATGGCAGTTTTTAAGGGTCTATATTATATCATCGAACGCTTAAAAAAGCAAGTGACCCCATGTAAACAAAAGCTTACAATATCAAAAGCTGAGAACAGTGATTTTTTTTCCAAGGGGAAAAAAAATCGCTGTTCCAAAAAAAAAAAAAAAGGAAAAAAGAAATAAAATTGAAAGAACACACCCCCTACTTAAATACACCAACTCTAAGATTGCACTACAGTGCCAAAAACGGCAAAGTAACGGAAGCGGCCAAGCAAATTCTTTCCCTGGGAAAGAATTTGCTTAAAAGCCAGTTCGCTATTTTAACTTTTTGTTGTTTTAAGTTCGACCAAGACTCATTCGATAGAATGCATCTTTGGTCATCTAATAGGAACCCATTATTAAAACATGTAGGACAGCCATATCCACACACACCCTGTTAAACCAACATTACTCCAAATGCACTTACAGTCTGTAGTGAGGTCAGACACATCCCCGTCCTATGTGTTGCCCTGTTTCCACAGTGTATACTGTTAGAAGTAAATCCCCAATTCATCTGAGATGCTGTTTGCCAAACAACAGGACGAGTTCCTGCTCACAGTGAATGAAAAGGCCCAACACCAACATGATGTTCCTAGATACTGGAGTGTATTTCCATGCAATTGGCAATGGGAATGTTACCACAGCTGTTCCACATGCAATCAGCTAGAGGAGGGCTGCAATTCATGCAGAGGCCATCAGCTGGTCATGAGCATCACTTAAAATACATATGCTGCTGCCTAAGTAAAGCAGGTGTAGGTCTCCACATCCACTAGAGAGGGAGTGAGAGAGGTAGACAGAGGCAAAGTAAAGTCAGGGAGGGGTGGGCGTGTAAAACTTAAGCATGTTTCTGCCACACACCTACCAGCACAGGGTATCAAACCCCTGACATCTATGTAGTGCTATTATATTTCTATGCATTTATTGGATGCGCCACATAGGTTACAGGTTGAGGAGCCATCAAAATGTATATGTGACGGTGAGTGACATCTGTAACAGGGATATGGTAGCTATACAGTAGGTGTAGTACATGTGCCTGTCCAAATGAACAGGTGTCAGTATCAACACAGCCACACTCTCACAGGGACACACACACATTGACACACTTGGCAGGGCCAGGAATACAACTCATCACTAGGGAGATTGCCACAACAAATTACTGTGCAGGTATCACATGCACCACAGGGGTCATACAGAGGTTATATGGGCAAAGGGTATGTGGACATGTCTGACATTAGACAACATGCTTCGGTATTGGCCTTGTGTGGTACATTTACATTGATAGCATGAGATTTGGCATTCCCTGTCAGTGGCATCTGCTCATGAAGGGATGTCCATGAAGGGCATGTTTTGTCCATGTTTTGTTCATCTGATGGCACCACATGGTGCCACAGGGTCTCTGTAGGTCTGGGGGAGGGTGGCTGAGGCAGGCATGTCGCGTTGCTGCCTGTTGGAGGCAAGGTGCCATGACTGAGTGCCATGCCCTCTGTAACCACACCAATCACACCATATCATTTATCAGTGGGCCAGCACTACCAACATATCAGCTGTTGCCTAGGCTGTGTTTGTTGTGTGTGTGTGTGTGTGTGTGTGTGTGTGTGTGTGTGTGTGTGTGTGTGTGTGACATGGGTTGGTATGACACATGGGTTGGATGGTGATACTAGGGTGATCTTTTGTTTGCCTGGCCTTGATGTTGCATGTAGGGGGATGGAGGGTATGGATAGCCTCAGCTCAGTCAGGTGGTTATCCCATGTTGTGCAGTGGGCATTGTGATATACTAGAGACCCAGAATAGAGCAAAACCCACAAACTCCACATGAGTCAGTTCATGCACACTCACGTCCACCTCCACAAAGGATATGACTTACAAACACAGACACCCACCTGTCATGTTTGGGATTAGAGCTATGGGACTGCCAACTAAACATACCAGGAAACTTTTTTGTCCTGCTAGTTCCTTTCACAATGAATGAAGCAGGATTACAATGCCAAAAGGCATAACTGTGACTGTAGTGGCTAGCCTAAAGCTAAAATGCATTGCTCCAGACACACAGAAATGCACACAAAACCATCACAACTGCCATGTGGGGTGCATCCACACATGTGTTCTTGTCATTTTTGGTGTACATGCCTACTTTTGGCTTATTATAGTGTGTTGTCCTTGGAGTACTGCTATATTCATTTCCAGTGAGTGTGTGCAAAGAGTGGTACTATCTGTTCCACTGTTGGATATACATCTGCTTCATTTGTGGTGTCTTGTGAAAACTGTTGCTTACAGTGTCTGTGTGCATTTGCTGATTGAAGTGCATGAATGTGTATGCCCTTCTGTATTGCATTGTTGGAGTTCGATTCCAGGTAGTTTGTTGTCGCAGCAGTGCTTGTGTTGTGATTTTACAGGTAGCATAGGTAGTTCTGACTTTTGTGCAGGGGATCATGTGCTAATATGGGCGGTAAATGTGCAGAATGTAATGTATTGTAGGTTGTATTGTGAGTGACTACTTCATGCAGCAGATAACTGCTGTTGTGGGAGTGTTTCAGACATGTATTGTTTGTCATGGTACTGCTGTTAGCAGAGATTCTGTGACATGTGCACATTTGTGCACATTCTTGCTTGTGGGTATGACTTGGCTGTGTCGGCATTGTGGGCAGAAGTGATGACAGACCATGGTAAGAGCATGGTAGTGTATGTGTGGCTGCGCAGATGTATGCATGCTGGGTTTGTGTGAGAGCTGTCAGCACCCTTGGTACAGTGCTACCCTTGGATTCCCAGTTTGTCATACTTGTTGCCATCAGATATGACTCATCTTGCTTTGGCACGTTCTGGCAGCTGTGTACAGCTGTGCAGCTAGAGGCATGTCATGTGTACGCAGTACCCCTAAGTGCAGTAGTGTGGGCAGCCGGTCATGCCAGCCGACAGTGTGTTTGTAGTTAGGATAGTGTGTGCACGGAGCTTGGTGTTGACCCTGCACATTCCATACTGTCTACAAAGCCCACACCTGCCTTCTCTACTCTTACCTCTGTTATACATTACGACCATTTCCATGATTTCCTTAAGGGTATCACCCCCATTAAGGTGTGTGTGGTGCTGTGTGTGTTACTGTTGGCAGTGGACACATGGTGTGTGTGTTACTGTGGTTTGGCCACATGGTGGTTTATACATGGCCTTGGATGTGCCTATGTTGGGGTGTGTTATGTTATGAATTGGCATGCTGTGGGAGTACGCAGTTTGGATTTACGTGAGATGACAGAGAGTTCGTGACGCACCTGTGGGGCATTAATTGCTGATGTGGGCAGGCTGTTGCATTCCCATCCAGGCCACCCTACAGACCACCACCACTTATATATTCCGCTAGTCGGGTTGGCCACAGTATAAGTGTTCATGCCAATACCGTCAGGTCTCTTCAGTCTCTGTGCCTGGGTGGTGTGGATATACTGTGCTACTCTACAGTGGAACACACACCTGTGCTACACACCTGCACTGCCACCTGCAGTGTGGGTATTACCATACATTCACAGGTGGGGTGATTACATATCCCATTCCAGGGAGCAGGGGCCTATTAGACAGGTGGGTGTGGGTGGTGTTTGGTGCCTGTGCATTGCTGACACATGGATTGCTATGGACACACACACACAGACTGGCATGGGGCATTCATCAACTGCATGCAATATTACAGTTATCAACTGATTCCCAACTGTATCGGTGTTCCCTCATACATGATGGGTGTGTGTTCATAACACTCACATCCCCCTATTATAGGTCCAGTATTATATGATGCATACTGTGATGCACAACACAATATGTTCATATATACAGTGGCACAATATATACTTTCCACGTGTACTACTTGTATATCTGGTACTACTTATCTAGCCCAACAGCCTATGCATGTCAGCCAACAAGATTCAGGTCGTCATTTACAATAGCTTACTGCTATTTACAGCTTACTACTAGCATGTTAGTGATTGGTGCTGATTGTCTGAACTGTTGCACCTGTCATCAGCTGTAGTGGTCAATGGCCACCAGGTCTTACCTTAACATGCATACATGCTGACATGCATACATACATGCATACACACTGACCACTCTCACACACACAGACCTGCATATTGTTCAAATGCAACACACTATATTGTATTTTGCTCAACCTATTTTACCTCTGGGGCCACCTCTGGCATCTATTATACCCTCATTATTATACCTAATCATGCATGTTATGGGGGGGGGCACGGATGTGGGGCACACACTACATTTCTTGGACAAGGGACACTGGGGCAGGGGAAGGGGCCACACATGTCTTTCACAGCATGGGGAGCATGGGACAGCACTGTTACTACATTTGACTGTCCATTTGGGACTACACCTGACTACACCTACATTTCTAGACATGATTAGGGGGCATTTAGGGGGTTTATATTATTGCCATGGGGATCTACATGGGATGGCACTTTCTCTGGCACTGCTACTACTGTACTATGGTAGTATCAGTGGTATGTCATTTTCTGTATCCATTTCTATATTACTGACTAGAGGCATATCCAGAGGCTACAGGTCTTAGCTTTTCTTTGCCCTGTTCTTTCAGTGTTCGACTTCTACCCTTCAGGGACTAACATCCCAACCTGACTTGCTGTGCTGACTGTCTGCTGTAGGCCTGGGGGGGTTACCCACAGGCATCATTCAGAGGCCATAGCACAGGCTCTTTTTCTGTTTTTCTACACTACACCTGCCCTGCTGGCCTCAGTTGGGACTGAGAACCTCCCCTGACTGGTGCATGATGATGTGATATGAACACACATGTCACCCAGCACATTTTACGCAGGGTTTGGTCACCCTATGCAGTACTGGCTACTATGGTGACTTCCAGCACGTTACAGATGTCATGGATGTCATGTGGGTGTGTCTAATCTGCTGCTGCCATAACATTCCAGCCCCGATTCGGCTTGCATGCTCACATCCATACCATAGATACAGGAAACAACACATTCTACTCCATTTGGCATACCTTGGGTGTGCTGGGATGTGTCTATGAGGGATGCAGAAGGTAAACTCCCTATACATGGTTAGTAACAGGTTGGTGTAGTATTGATGGTGGCTGAGCTGGCATGAGAGTCTTTCAGAGGTGTCATTCCTTGTGAGAGTGTATACTCATTGTATGTGTGTGCCATCTAGGTATGCAGTGGGGCTTTGCCATTGCCTGCATACACTCCATCTGCCTACTGGTGCAGTCTCCAAGTTGTTCCTCCTCCGTCCCTCTGTGCCTGCCTCCAGGCCGCATTGGTGTGCCTTGTGTGCTGTGCTTTCTTTCTCCCAGGGCTGTTTGCTGTGGATTATCTGTTGTACCATGTAACAGCACATGGCAATTTATAACATGGCTGCATGGTACTGACCATGGTACTGAGATGTGTCCACCATGTCCATGACATGCATCAAACACATGGTCTATTATAAATCTGATCTGTGCATGTGCATCTGATCTGCATTCTATTCATAATATGACATTCTTGTTCAGATGTGTGTCATTCTTGTCATCAGCAGTGTGTAACCAGTGTCCCCAGCATCCCCAGTAGGGTGACATAGGGGATGTCCAAATCTCTGGTACAGCTATGTCAAATGCCAAATGTACCAAGTGAAGGAGGAATCTTTGATAGCTTCCAGGGCAGCCAGCACCGCAATTATTTGGTATTGGTATGGGTATTGCACATGAGGGATAGAGGGGCAGTTGATGTAGGCCCTCACCTGATCATTGGGTGGTGCGGTGATGTGCTGATGCATATGTACAGTCTATAGCAGCCACTACCTCAGGGTATTCTATTATTTGGTGAAGTGGGCGCATATTTGTAGCACCTCATGGGTGTTGAGGAAATATATGTATTCACTGGGATGTGCTGACATGGCATCCAGGAATTGGTGGAATACTCTGGATGCTGATGCCTGTGAGATCCCTATGATAACACAAGCTGAGCTTTGGGGGTACCTGTGGCTAGTATTCCTAGGCCTACACATACCTTTGTATCCACTGGGATGGGTTCCCCTCGGTCAGTTCGGTGTGTCAGGCGTGGCCGGCAAAGCTCAACAATTTGCTGTAGGAGGTCCATGTCCACCCTATAGTGCTACACTATCTCCAGCTCATGTAGCCCTTTGTAGGTTACCCTGGGTCTGTACACTCTTCTCTGTCTCCTCACTGTGGGTTGATCGGCAGCATTCACATCCTTGCCACCCTCAACCTCTTGCACATGTTGTTGCATGTTGCCTGCTGCAGCCCCTATCATTTTGTAGTTTTATTTGTTAAATGTTTCCCACTTGTATACACCGGTGGTGTAGAGTATGGGAAAAACCAGAGGGGAAGGTGTTTGCATAGTTTATAGTAGTGTTCTGGGCTGGGCTGGTCTGCTGCCTGTGTAATTGGCTGATTCTGATACATTGCATCTACCAGCTATGCTAGTTCTCCTTGATTAACTTCCTACTACTGTTTTCCCTTCCCATTGCCTTCCTGTTTAAGCTCATGGGCGCGTCGTGCAAACACAGTGCTCAAATGTGCACAGAGCTGCTATTTCCTGGATTACCTTTTTTTTCTTTAAAACCTGGAGCACGGTGCGCACACCCGCTTAGGCAATATAAAGAGTGCTAGGCAGACTCAGACACCCCCCCTTGCTTAGCTGTGCTTAGCTAGGAGCAAACCTGTGCCACAAGGCTCCAATCCACTTACAGTATGTCTGGCACACACCCTCATGATGTCAGCTAACTCCTAGGCTTGCACCAAGCTATTTCTGCTCTTACACTGTTGGGACCTGACAAGCATGCTGGGGAAAACTGGGATTCACTATCATTTCCCTCATTTGCATAGGATTGCCTGTTAATGCATAGTTGCAAGTCTCACACTGAGCCTCCCCCCTTAGCAACCACTACTCATTGGCCATGTTGTCTTCTGCCTACCATTGACTTTAATGGCAGAATAGTGATTTTAGTTAGAATGTTTATTTTAGGTTTATTTTCTTATTTTCCCCGATCCCATTTGCATGCCGCTGCCCTACACTTAAACAGCCGAGATCAGCTAAAAAAAAAATTAAAGTTGATTTTTTTTATTTTTTAAGCTTTTTTCAATGCCACTGGCTCTATGCCTGGCCATTGGCATGCTTCCTGATGAATATGCAGCCTTTATTTGGAGCTGTCACAGCTCTCTTTTGGAATTTGCAGAAATGTACTCTGTTACTAACCGAGTACATTTCTGCAGATTACACTAGTCCTGCACGGCCAGTTTCCAGCTTCCTGGATCGCAAATTCACCTCATTTGCATGGATTTCTCCTGCAAATGGGATAATTTGCATACAGGGGCTGAGTCCGTGCAGGACTAGTGCAGGAGTGCTCGTGCACACTCCTGCAAGGCTATTCCTGGATCACACGGCAGACATATTGCCTGCTAGAGCTCCTGCACTAATCCTGCACGCCGTGCAAGGCTTGCAGAATCCGGGGGTCAGTGTGTTTTTTTTGTGCAGCTGTGGACTTCAAAATGCTATGAGGCAATGTAGCATAAATTACACCATTTCTGAGATATTTGCATAATAATAATTTGTATGCATATGTGTATATTTAATAGACAGATAAATAAAAATATCTTCAAAGTGCTGCAGTTAAACATCAAATATCAGTGCAAAGTTTATCCATTATTTTACATGCTTTGAGTTGCTACCAAGGAGTACCATATAAACACTTTAAGATATTGCATATTCATAATTATTTTGAAAAATAGCTCATATTTTCTCTGGCACTGAGTATCCCACTTGTCTGATTAGCCATTCATGACTTCTGCGATGACTGGACACATAAAATGCCATTTCACAATGCACCCAGATGGACAACCCTTGAGATATTTACAGAAATATGATATTTATGCATACATGCACATTTTATCACTAAACATTTATAACTATCTGAAAGCAGTGACAACTTTTGCAATATTGTGAAACCTTTCATTTGATTCCACAATATACAGTGTGCTCTATCTGGGTCAAGTTTCTTACAGAAATATTAACATGGAGCAATCAAATTTGGCATAAAAATAAATTCTTCTTTCTCAATTATTTAATATTGCATTTGGACCTGCAGACATTCCTGACCTGTGTAGTGAGATGTGCTGAGCTGTGCTGTGAAAAGCTATCCCAACATGTTGCTATGTGGGCAATGTTTTTGATATTTACATGAAATTTAGAAATACACATAATATCCTATTTATTGGTACACAAGTATAATTATTTGCAAAGTGGTGGCAGTTGTACACCAGACAGAGGTGAAATTTTTTGGATTATTATGTAAGATTTCATTTGATCTCATGAAGTACCACATAAACTCCTTGTACAGTAAATTAGTAATTTAAATATTAACATTGCACATGTTCATAATTTAGAATGAAAGGAACTCACAGTGTATTATGAAATGCTGTTTCGCAGTGTTAACAAAAATTGTGATATCTATGTACATTTTATTGGTAAACAAAAAATATGCACTTAAAAGGGTGGTAGTTAGATAGCAGCTATTAGTGAACAGTTTTCCAGCATTATTTGCCCTTTCATTTGATTCCCTGAATTAATATGAAAGCTACTGGTTCAAGTTATCAACAGAAATATTGCTACTGTGCATACCCATAATTTTGAATGAAAATGAATCACAATACCTCATTTTCTGACCACCCAAATTTGGAAAAGAGCCACTGCTGACCAGGGCACCAGCTAGGCGTGTGAAATGCTATTCTACAATGTTTCCAAGTGGAGAGTACCTTTTTCTTTTTATACTTATTTTGCCATCTCTCTTGTTTAACCTGCAATATCAGAGGGAAACTGCATAATTTAAGATACTCCTCTAATATAAGTGGGCAGTAATATTGGTGATGGCTGAAGAAAAAAAAACGTTTGAAATATTTAACTGGATTATTTTATTCTTTTGCTTTATACCATAGCACTCAACTTCTTTTCTAAAAAATCAGGCACAAAATGAAAAATAATCAGGTGATGAAGACATAAAATCAAGGTCAGCTCTTTAATATTACTGTACTTAAAAGTATAATACAATAACAGGTTTTACATGAATATCCATTTTCGGGACAATAAGAAAGTTTTTACTCAGTGCTTCTGTGCTGAGTGATTTACCAGAAAATCAAAAATGTTATGAAGGACAGAGCAAATATATAAGTGGAAGTCAAGGGCATTCTGCAAAATATGAGAAAGTTGAGAGGAATACCTTATAACCCCCCCCCCCCCAATTTGTACATGTGATGTGGCTGCCCAGCTTCTTTAGTTTTATCAGTCTTCTGACAGTTTTTTCAGTCCCCTGGATTCTCAAAAGCTTGCGCGGCATGCATGATTAGTGTAAGAGGTAATGTTGGCAATATGGCAGCCGAGCGATCCATGTACGTGCACGTTTGATGTGCACAAGTGCTCTTGCACTAGTCCTGCACGTTCCCAGCCCCCAAATGCAAATTACCCCATTTGCAGGAGAAAAACATGCAAATGAGGTAAATCTGCTATCCAGGAAACTGGAATCAGGCCATGCAGGACTAGCGTAATTTGCAGAAATGCACTCGGTTAGTAACCGAGTACGGTTCTGCAAAATCCAAAACGGAGACATGACAGCTCCAAATAAAGGCTGCATATCATTGAGGAAGCATGCCAATGGCCAAGTATAAGGCCATTGGCATTGCAAACAATGCAAAATGTAAAAAGTACAACTTTTATTTTATTTCCGCCGATCACGGCTGTTTAAGCATAGGGCGCAAACAGGATCAGTGGGAAAATAAGAAAATAAACCTAAAACAATCTTTCTAACTAAAATCAGTATTCTGCCATGCAAGTCATTGGCAGGCAAAAGACAACTTGGACAGTGAATAGTGGTTGCTAAGGGGGGAGGCTCAGTGGACACATGTAACTATGCATTAGCAGGCAATCCTATGCAAATAAGGGGAAGGATAGTGAATCGCAGTTTTCTCCAGCATGTGAGACAAGTCCCAAAAGTGTAAGAGTATGAATAGCCGAGTGCAAGTCTAGGAGGTAGGTGACATCATGGGTGGGTGTGTCAGGCATACTGTAAGTGGATTGGAGCCCTTGGCTTGAGTTTGCTCCTAGCTTAGCACAGCTAAGCGAGGGGTGTGACTAAATCTGCCTAGCACTTTTGACACAGTGTAAGTGGTTGTGCATGACGTGCACTGGGATTTACCAGAAGAAAAAGGAAGTTAAACCAGGAAATAGCAGCAGTGGGCACATTTGAGTACTCCGATTGCGCGGCATGCCCCCGGGCTGAAACAGAAGGGCAATGGGAAGGGAAAACAGCAGTAAGAAGGTAATCAAGGGGTACTAGCTTAGCTGCCAGGTGAAATGTATCAGAACCAGCCAATTACACAGGCAGCAGACAGCCCAGTCCAGAACATTACTATAAACTATGCAAACATCTACCCCTCTGTTTTTTCCCACACTCTACGCCACCAGTGTAAACAAGCAGGAAACTTTTAACACTCACAACAGCAAAATGTTAGGGGCTGTAATAGCTATCATACAACTTGTGGAAGTGGCTGAGGGTGGTGAGGATGTGAATGCTGCTGACCAATTCTCAGTGAGGAGATGGAGAAGAGTCTACAGACCCAGGTTAACCTACAAAGGGCTACATGAGCTGGAAATAGTGGAGCGCTCTAGGGTGGACAGGGACCTCCTACAGCAAATTGTGGAGCTGTGCCAGCCACGCCACACACACAGAACTAACAGAGGGGAGCCCATCCCAGTGGAAACCAAGGTAGGCCTAAGAATACTAGCTACAGGTACTTTCCAAAGGCCATCTGAGGATATGATGGGGATTTCACAAGCATCAGCATCCAGGGTACTCCACCAGGTCCTGGATGCCATGTCAGTACATGTCAGTGAACACGTATATTTCCCCATCACCCGTGAGGCGTTGGCCAGCAATACGCATCTCTTCCATGAAATAGCAGAATATCCTGAGGTAGTGGGTGCAATAGACTGCATGCACATATGCATCAAAGCACCACCAATGAGCAGGGTAGGGTCTACATCAACCATAAGGGCTTCCCCTCCATCAACTGCCAGGTTGTGTGCGATGCCCAGGGCACATTACTGAACATATGTGCTGACTACCCTGGAAGCTATCACGATTCCCACATCTGGCATCTGAAGAAGCTGTACCAGAAATTTGCCAATGGGGACATCCCACACAGTCACCTAGTGGGGGATGCTGGATATGCACTGGAGCTGTGGCTGATGACACCCATCAGAAACGCACACACACCCAAACAAGAACTCCATAATGAGGCACAGGCATAAACAAGAATCATAATAGAGCATGTGTTTGGGATGGTCAAGTCACGGTTCCTGTGCCTGGACACATCTGGTGGAGCCTTGCAGTACTCACCAACTACATGTACCCAAATTATCCTTGTATGTGCCATGTTACACAATGTGATCTTGCAGAAACAGCTGCAGCAGGAACAGCATGGGGCAGGCCCACACAGCCCCCCACTATTGCCAAGGCCTGCACAGGCACAGAGTGACTCGGAGGAGGAACAACCTGAGCCTGCCCCAGTAGGCAGAAGGAGGAGTGCCCAGTATGCCCTGGCCTTGGCAAAGAGGCAACACATAGCACACACTCTGACACAGGAGTGACCCAGGGAATAGCACCTCTCTCTCTGACTCTCACATACAGTAAAAGGGATGCCAAACATTACACTACCTGTGCCTAACTATGCGAATGGAGTGTACTATGTGTATCCGACATAGGCAGCCCTGCAGCACCCCCTCAATACTGGGACACCCACAAGATAAGGGGCTCACACATGCCAGTTAGTAGGGGGGGGTCACATACCCAACAACAGTCACAGCCAGCAGGACAGGTGTAGACAAACACAATCAAATGCTGTACTATGGCCTCTGAATGAGGGCTATGGGTAACCACCCCTCAGGCCTACACAGACAGCCTACAGCAGGCCAGATAGTGAGATGTCAGTTGTGAACGCTAGGAAGTCAGAAACTAATATGTAGGTAATCAAAAGATAAGAACTGTAGTACACTGGTATGCCCTAGCCAGCACGATAGGTAAGACCACAGACTGAAATGGAGTACTTGACATACCAGTACAGTCCTAACAAATGTGTACAAGTGTCAGGTGTACCCCCCATCCTACGTAGACATATAGTAACAGTCAGGTGTGCCCCCCACTTCTGTGTAGAAATGTAGAAATAGTCAGGTGTGCGCTCCCCCCTTCCTACGTAGAAATATAATAACAGTCAGGTGTGACCCCCCCCCCAATCCTGTGTAAAAACAAAGAAATAGTCAGGTGCCCCCCCCCTGCTATGCAGACATGTAGCAACAGTCAATGCCAAATGATCAGTGGATACCCTGCAGACACAGCATGCTACCTATTGGTGTACAACACAAAGGTCAGCACTGCAGTATAAACTACCTGGACTTGATCCACACAAGCAATACAGACGGCCTTACTGGGCATGCTCACACACAGAGAAATGAAGGCAATGTCAGTCAACAACATACTGAAAGGTCATACTGGGCATGCTTACACACTTAAACACATGAAGGCCATGTCTGCAAACGCCAGTGAACCAGACATATCTGGCAGTTGCAATTGTTAGTGCAGGCACTTGTCAGTATGCACCACTCATGCCTTGAACACACAGTGGATAGGAATACAGACATATATGTAAGGACAACACACTATAATAAGACAAAGGTAGACGGGCATAGATGTGTGGAAGAGGGTGACCGTGACAAGGAGCCATCCAGGCCTGTCCCACCCAGCACACAGCCAAAGGACCCCAAACACATGAGGTGCGGATGTCACTCACTGCAGATATTAGTGACCAGTACCTATCAGCACCACAGACTATGTGGTGCATGTGCCAGCTGTGCAACATGACTGTACAAGGAAGTAGTCATCTAGTAGCTGTATACATGTACCTGTGACATATGACCCCGTGTGTGACCGCATGTGGCGTGTCACCCCTAGATGAATTGGTTATGGCCCATGCACACACCGCCCACCCCATAGTGCTACTATGACAAGCCTGCTGAGGTCATCCAATGTGAAATACACCTTTGGGAGTGGTGTAGCCCAGTAATCTCTGTAGTGCATCCTATAGCTGTGTACTGCTGTAGTGTAATAAACTAGTTAGGTAGGAGTTCTAACCCCAGACCTGACAACTGTGTGTGTGTCTGACTGTGTATAGAACAATGCCTTTTAGGCTACTCACACTCTTGACAATTCATATACCTATCTTTAGCAAGGCTGCTGATGTCACCCACCTAGAAATACACCTCTGGGAAGGTTGTTGCCCAATACTCCCTGTAGCATATCCTGTAAGTGCATATAGCTATAGTGTGATGAAGGAGTTAGGTGAGAGTTCTAACCCCAAACCTACCAACTGTGTGTGTGCATGTCTGACTGTGTAGAGAGCAATGCTTTTTATGGTACTCACACCCCTTACAATTCATATACCCAACTTTGGCAAGGCTGCTGATGTCACCCACCTTGAAATACACCTCTGGGAAGGCTGTGACCCAGTAATCTCCATAGCACGTCCCGTAAATGTGTACTGCTATAGTATGATAAAGTAGTTAGGTAGGAGGTCAAACTCCAGACTTGACAGCTGTATGTGTGTGAGTCTGTGTGTGAGTGTCTGTCTGTCTGTCTTTGACTGTGTAGAGAACAATGCCTTTTAGGCTACTAACACTCCTTACAATTCATATACCCAACTTTGGCAAGGCTGCTGATGTCACCCACCTAGAAATACACCTCTAGGAAGACTGCAGGCTAGTAATCTCTGTAGCACGTCCTATCACTGCCTAATACTATAGTGTGATAAAGGGGGTAGGTGAGAGTTCTAACCCTAGACCTGCCCACTGTGTGTGTTTGTGTGCATGTCTGACTGTGTACAGAGCAATGCCTTTTAGGCTACTCACACTCCTTGCAATTCATATACCCACCTTTGTCAAGGCTGCTGATGTCACCCACCTAGAAATACTCCTCTGGGAAAGCTGTTACCCCGTAATCTTCGTAGCACATCCCATAACTACATACTGCTGTAGTGTGATAAAGTAGTTAGGTTGGAGGTCAAACCCCAGACTTAGTAACTGTGTGTGCATGTCTATCTGTCTCTGAGTGTGTAGAAAGCAATGCCTTTTAGGATATTCACTCTCCTTACAATACATATACCCACCTTTGGCAAGGCTGCTGATGTCACCCACCTAGAAATACACCTCTGGCAAGATTGTAGCCCACTAATCTCGGTAGCATGTCCTGTAACTGTGTACTGCTGTAGTGTGAATTAGAACTGTGGTAGGGTTCCATCACCACCCATGACAGTTCTGGATATATTGTGTGTGCCACTGTCTGTGTAGGGAGCAATGTATTTTAGGCTAGTCACTCGCAGTGCAATTCAAATGCCCTACTTTGGCAATCCTGCTGATGTCATTCATTATGAAATACACCTTTGGGGAAATAGCTCTTTAGCAACCCCTGTGGTGCGTCCTATAACAGCTCTATGCTGTAGTGTGATATAGACTTCTATAAGGGGTTCTATACCCATGCATGTCGGTTGTGAATATTTTGTGTATTTCACTGTCTGTGTAGGGAGCAATGCATTGTAGGCTAGTCACTCGCAGTAAATTTCAAATGCCCTACTTTGGCAATCCTGCTGTCAGTCATTGTGAAATACACTTTTGGGGAAGGAGTACTCCAGTAATGTCCATGGTGTGTACTATAAATGCGTAGTGCTGTAGTGTAATAAACTAGTTAGGTAGGGGTTCTACTGCCAGACATGACAGGTGTGTGTGTGTGTGTGTGTGTGTGTGTGTGTGTGTGTGTGTGTGTGTGTGTGTGTGTGTGTGTGTGTGTGTGTGTGTGTGTGTGTGTGTGGGTGTGTGTGGGTGTGTGTGTGAGTGTGTGTGTGTGTGTAATCTGTATCCTGTGTAGAGGTGGTTGTGACTGTGGGACACCTGTAGCCAATGTGGAGTGGGTTTTGCATATTTATTATATGGTGGCCCTACTATATATCACAATGTCCACCATATAGGGATAATAGATGTGAAATGGCTGAGAGGCTGGGGTGCAAAGCCATACCCATACATGTAACATCAAGGCCAGGCAATCACAGTTAGCAACCCCAGTATTACCCAGAGCACACTCTCAACCCATGTCTCATACACACACACACACACACACACACACACACACACACACACACACACACACACTCACACACACACACACACACACACACACACATGCCTAGGCAACAGACAATATGCGGGTAGTACACTGCATATTGGCCACTGATAGTAACTATGGAGTGACAGCAGTGGGCTACAGAGGGCATATCACCCTCTCCATCTATCCAATATGCACATACGTGCAGACAGTGCACCTCCCCAGTGGACACCTGCACCACCTGTGGTGTCATCACTTGTGACCCACAATGAAAATACCATGCTTGACAACATGCCCTGTATGGACAGATGCCACTCACACCAGGGAATGCTGTTAGCATGCTCTCAATGTAGGTGCAGGGTAAACCTGCTGGCCATTACCAATTCCCCAAAAATATACCACAAATTAAGCAGTCAGAGGGTGGAACAAAGAAGCAGCTTTAATCCATCAGTTCTGTCCTGGTACCTCGGCAGTTTGCCTTCAATGGAACACATTTACACACTTACAAATTCTCTTTTTATATATCCATCAATAAAACAATTAATCAATTAATCAGTTCATCAAACATTTTTAACCCTGTCAACACTGTGACTAAATCCAACATATATAAACATGAAAATATTATCTTTTTTATCACAATAGATTTTAAATAAAGTTTCTAATATTACATTAATTAATTTAATTTAACTGATTCATGTCTGTGAAGACAATCCCAATGACAGTAGCAATAGTCTACTAGTATACCTGCTATACATACCTGACATCCCCTTCAATTACGACATTGGGATCATAGGGGCTGGGGTTGGGCTACAGTCCATGTCCAGGACATATGGTGGAAATATATGTACATATACTTATCCAGATAGCCAGATTTATATGAGTACATGTGTACTACTCCCAATTACCACTGTCATGGCAACCACCCACTATAAATCCCTACATCATGTGTGTGTGGTCCCTTTACATTTCCTGTGTGATGGACATCCATTCTGTGTATGGGCAGCAGTGTTACTGACAGCAGGTAGCAATACCTCTTACAGGAAAACCGGCACACTCAGGGCAGTCACATATTTGTAGTAGGATCAAGAACTACAGACAGACTGCGAGTAGAGTTGTGTTATGCTTTGTATAGTACTGGTGTTACAGGGTGTGCATGTACATACTAGTTTATCTTGGAATGCAGTCTGTCTGCATAGCTCACAAATGTGGGCCTATCCTCTTGCTGGCCAGAGCTATGACTATCATGTCTTGTCTGTCCACCACACAGGTCCTGTGTCAGATATTACACTGGCAGTGTGTGTGTGTGTGTGTGTGTTGAGTGCTATCGGTACATGGTTACATCCATGTCTGTTTCTAACCTCAATTCCCTGACTAAGGGTATGTTACAGACTATCCTGTAACACCAGCACCATGCTTAGTGTATGGCAACAGTTGTCCACATATGTGCCTGTATTCCAGCCTCTTTTCATCACCTACATACCAAGCTTTGCACATATGTCATGCTGTCGGTGGTTGTTCTGTAGTGGGCTGTGAGTATATCACACTGTCATTGCTGCCATCAGTCCACTGCTGTTGTATCCCCCACACATATGGTGGAGCTGGGGCCATATATGTGTGGGCGTCACCAATACAATACATGTGTGCCCTTATGCACTCTAGAGGCCAGTGTATGTACCAGTGGTATATGGCCCTGTATTATTGAGTCTAGGGGGAAGCACCATATATGATCTAGGTTGTTACAAAATGTGGGGGTATCAGGGGTGACCTGCCTTAAGGTATCTGGATGTACAGTACCATATACTTCACCTATATATACATTACTGACATGGATCTGGTTAATGCAGGCCTACTGCCCCCTGCCATACAAACTGTTCTGTTTGTTGGTGTGCTCGTTATGGTTTCAGTTATGCCTTGTTATGTAGCAGTTACAACCCATGTGGTCACATGACGTCTTTGCCACCTACTGAGTTTATAAAGTGTGTAGATAGAGGCTGCTGAACTATAGACCTGCATTACATACTGTTGATTGTTTGGTATCCTGTGACTCAGTTTGTCTTCACTATTGTACAATGTGGAGGGCTTGGCCTGGATAGCAACAGTTGTGAACCTTTCCAGACTACTGTATTACTGTAACTGGTTTACAGTTGCATTACTCTGTTTATATGGTTGTCAGTGTCTGAACAGCTATATGACATGGCATAATAGTACTCGATTAAAGGTTTCCATGTCTGCAAACCTGTGGGTGGTGTTTTTCCTATGACCTCTCTGTGGGTATATGCTGCAGGCAACGATTGTCATTTGTATGGGTGGCCCATACAGTGTCCAGTCTTTCAGGGGTTAACTGCAGGCATAGTGGCTGTTCCATATTGTGTGCACCTTCTACTTATGTATCTTACTGTACATATAACTGCGTGTGTATGTGTAGTCACATGTATATCTTTATATATATATATATATATATATATATATATATATATATATATATGACGAGAACACCGACACCGGAAGATTGACAATGGAGAAGACCAACAGTTGAAAATCCCGACGCTGAGGACACCAACATGTAAAGGTAAGTGTGCGATAGGGATGGACGTTAGGGTCAGGGTGTGGGTAAGGTAAGTGTGTGATAGCGACGGTCTGTAGGGTTAGGGGCAGGCTTAAGTGAGTTAAGGTTAGGGTGTGGGTCAGGTGAGTGTGCGATAGTGACAGACATTAGGGATAGGGGAGGGTTACGTGAGTTAGGGTTAGGCCGTGGGTTAGGTGAGTGTGCGATAGTGACGGACCTTAGGGTTAGGGTTTGGGTTAAGGTTAGTGCATAGATGATTGTGTATGGAAGGTTGAGTGTAGGTTTGTAAGGTTTTTGGTGTGCTTGTTTTGTGTGTGTGCTTTTTGGACAGGGAATTTGTTTTGTTTGTTGAGTGTCAGGGTTGTGGTTTGTTGGGTATGTGACGTTTTGTGTTTCTGAACTTTCAGTTTTGTGGTGTCGGTGATTTTGTTATCGGTGTTGTAGCGCATCCGTGTTGTCAGGTAGACCCATATATCTATATATGTATATATATATATATATATATATATATATATATATATATATATATATATGTATATCTGTAGCCTGTGATGTTGATGGCTTCCACATATTACATTTCCTATGGAAGGCAGACTGTACTGCATGATATGTTACCAATACCAGCCTGACATCATACAGGTGGGATGTAGTACTGGTAACATTGTGTGCCCATGTTATGTCATGTCCCGGTTATGGGATCTGCAACACTTGGTAGTGTATTGCAGGGCGGACGTGTTTGGCTGTGGGGGGGGTTGTCTATTCGTACAAGACATATAGTGTGTGGGGCCTCTCAACCCCATTAATGGTGCATGATGACATATGTGTCATTTGTTAATCTGCCATTGCTATCTACAGATGTAAGGCCATATATACCTGTATAGATATATATACCTGCTTACATATAACTATGTCCATATATACCTACATAGATATATATCTGCGTACACATATGTAACTTGCTGTGTATATGTACACATATAGGTGTAGACACATATATGTGTCAATGTAGGCATTTGCATGTATATATGTTCATATATATTGATATATATGCAAATAGCTTCAGAAATATATATATATCTACATATATAGATATGTTGTATATGTTTAAATATTTATATATGTACACAGACATACATCTAGATGTTGGTATACATTCTCTGTTCTGTTGCATGACTGGATTGGATGATATGTTTCTGAAAACAGCAGATTTATTTGTAACTGGCATGGTTTAGTGGTACATTACCTTGTCTATGGTGTGCAGTGTCCTGGGTTTGAGACCTGCAGGAGCTGTTTATTTTGTTGCTGGGCAGAACATGGCCCATTGGATACAGTGTGATTAAGGCACTTTTGAGCAGTTGTAAGCAGGTTTGCGTGGGGGTAAGCACTGCCTGCACAGGTTAAGCAATATAGAAGCCATCTGTGTGTATGACACTGTAACCGGAAGTTAGCAGTGCTTAGCTCCATGCAAGACCATGCACACCTGCATAGAACTGCTTTAAATTGCCTTAATCACTCTGTACTCAAAGGTCCATGTTTTGCCCAGCAACAAATTAAACAGTTGCAACACAGGAACAGAAAAACACTCAGTTGCTTCACCACAAAACGAAAACCACAACAGCCACTGGAACAAGTTTATTTCTCTAGCACCTCGGCCACAATCAGCCTTCAAGGAATAACATATCAAATTTAAAAAATAGTATATATAACCCTAGCTCAAATTTAATAAACAATTAAACAATCATAAAATTAGTAAAAAATTTTAAAGTAACACACATCAATTCATATAATACTTTTCCAACAACATTCTGTATTCAAGCCCTTAGGCACTAATGTACCATATTTTAAAATAAAACAGTTTTCTTCCTTAAAAGCATAAGCTTATATCTTTCTTTCTCATAATTTTCCATTTTAATTTGTTCCAAAATAGTAGCTTTTAAACCCACAGAATTTCCACCATGACATTCATTAAAATGCTGAGCCAAAGGGCTCTCCATCTTGTTTATCCTAATGTCCCTCAAGTGTTCTAACAATCTTATTTTAAACATTCTTTTAGTTTGTCCAATGTAGAACATATTACAATTACATTTAATAGCATAAATACCCCCCTATGTCCTACAGTCATAGGCTCCATTAACTATAAAACAAATGTTATTAATATATAAGAAAGAATTTACTATATAAGAACATCCACTACATCTGCCACAGGGCTTCATTCCTTTAACATAAATTTGTTGGTTTAATCTAATCTCAAGTCTCTGAAATCTAGTATTTAGTATCATATCTTTAATAATTCTCACCCTCTTATATGAAAATATTAATCTTCTATTTACTAAACCACCAAGTTCAGCAAAACTCTTAAGAAATTCCCAAAAGTGTAGTATATGTTGTTTAATACTGTCACTCAGAGCATTATATATGGAAACTACAAATAAACTATCTACATTTATATCATTGCTAATTTTACTTCTAAAAGTATTTACTTTTTGACTAATATTATATCTAATATTTAATACTTTTTGAATATCTTTATCAATTGATTTAACATCAAATTTTCTGTTCTTAAACATCGTCCTTGTTTGTTCCAATTCTTTCATAAACACCTGTTCTTCATTACAGAGCCTAGAGATTCTCAAACATTCACCAAAAGGCAAAGATTCTACAGTATGTTTTGGATGGCAACTGGTGCCCATTAAAAACTTATTTATTACTTCACACTTCCTATGAATACTTGTACTAATATATTTTCCTACTGTTCCACATAAATTAATATCCAAAAAAGAAACCTGATGTCCAACTTGTAGACCATCAAAAGATATTTGAAATCTATTTGACTGAATTTCTTCTACAAAATTTGATACCAAATTACTACCACCATCACATAAAAAATTAAATCATCTATGTACCTAAAATAAAATTTCACGTATTTCTTAAAAAAACTATTTATTACAAATACACTCTCTTTCTACCAAACCCATAAAAATATTGGCATACATGGGTGCAAATGAAGCACCCATGGCAGTACCCTGTATTTGGTGATAAACTTCATTATCAAAATAAAAAAAAATATTCTCTAAACAAAATTGTACTAAATCCAAAATATAATGTGTAAACTGGCTGTTACCCATCTGACAAAGTAATGCTTCTGATCGAAAAACATGTTTACTACTTGTGTAAAGACTTCTTACATTTAACGTTATCCAATACATGTTATTCTTCCACATAACATTCTTAATCTTGCTTAAAAAATCAAAGGAATCTTTAATGTAGGAATGGAGTTGCTTAGCTTCTTTCAGTAACACTCCATGAAAAATAACACCCAAATTATGTAAGAAGTATTTGCTGGCAGAAACTATGGGCCGGCCTGGTGGGTTAATATTATCCTTATGAATTTTAGGTAAACAATAAAAGTAAGCTGGACCTGTTTCTTCACACATTAATTTTTTCTTAACATCATTCTTGGACCAATAGCTCAGTTTCAAACCCCTCTGAATTAGTGATGCATAATTTTTCTTAGCTTGTTCGAAAACAATTTTATTCACTACTTGATACACTGTCTTGTCCTCTAATAATTCAAGACACATTCTTAAATATTCTGTATAATGCATTATTACTATTTTGCTACCTTTGTCCGTAGGTTTAACAATGAGTTATTTTTGTTTAGAAAAATCAGACAAAGCGAACCATTCTTGTTTAGACAAATTGTACTCAATTTGCTTTAAACTAAAACTTTTAAATAACAATTCAAGTTCAAATTCAATCATAGAATGAAACTTCTTAATTCCTTCATGCATAAAAGGTGGCATAAATTTACTATTAATAACCACAGCAGAAGTGTCTATTGGACAATAAACATTTAAATCACTATTGCAAGATATATAAGAATCAAATGAATCCCTATCCGACATATAATCATCAGTGCTATAGGTTTCATCATGACCCATATCATCCAAAACACTACAAGGAGAATGTTGTTCAAAATAATACCATAAATGCAATTTCCTCACTAGTTTATACACTTCCATCTTGCATTCATACAGCTGTGGTATAACAGTTGGTACAAACTTTAACCCATGATTTAAAACATTAATTAAACAGTTATTGATAGAAGAACCAGATAAATTGACTATATTACTACAACAACAGTTTTTATTAATACAATTTAGTCCTTCTGTTATCACGCCATTGCCGTTGTTGTTCCCCTCTCTGTTGCTCACATTCAGGGTAGCTTCTTTTTTGCTGTCGACTATTTTCTCCCTGATAGCGAAAATTATCATGGAGATATCACTCACTAACTGGCGATGGTAAAGGTGGATAATGATTAGTATCTTCAGTTTCACTGTCACGTCTACCATTCTCTCTAGAAGACATGTCCATGCTATTTTCACTAACATATCTATCTCTCATATTTCCTGCCCCATCCTGGAAGTGGACTTTAGAACGTGACCGTTGATTGGAAGGTCTAAAGAAGGCAGTTCCTTTTTCAAAATCATGAAGATCTCTTTGAATTTTTTCATCTTCTGCTCAAGAAGATTCTTTTCATATACATTAAGTCTATCTTGAATGTCACACAGGCAGGACTTGAAACGGACTCTCTCCAGCACAGTCATCAAATTAGTACATGCACTAGAAATGTCTTTTTTGATATCAGCAAGCTTAATAATATCTCTATCTATTAGAATATTGATCCATTCTCTGGAACAAAGGTGAGCAGCCTTCTCCCACCTCTGTTTAAAAACTTTTTCTTCCGACAAAGTCAAGTCAAAAGGCTGAGAAGGAAATTTAATGGCTCTTAATCCGCGAGGCACAATATCTAGATCTAGGTATCTCTGCAAACTAGTGTAGTTATAATAAGTAGCCGTTTCCTTGTTCATTAAGTTGCTTAACTTGGAAATTAAAGTTTTTACCTCAACTGGATAATCCAAAGAACATTTCCCAACATTAGCAAAGGGATTACTAGAACGCTTGTTTCTGGTCTCTGCCAGAATACGTTCCCAAATCGGTGTAGCAGAATTTTCTTCATTGCCTGTATTTCTATCAAATGGGTCTCTGTCCCGCTCTACATTAGAGCTCAAAAAGCCATCCATTGTACACTGAGAAGAACCCACATTTTCCTCTCTAAAAATATGTGGAATATTAATAGCTGGGTCACTGGCCATCAACAAAGATAAATACTTGTAACACAGGAACAGAAAAACACACAGTTGCTTCACCACAAAATGAAAACCACAACAGCCACTGGAACAAGTTTATTTCTCTAGCACCTCGGCCACAATC
>NC_056744.1:914130971-914150971 GCF_019279795.1 Protopterus annectens | reverse complement strand
CTGTGTGTGTGTGTGTGTGTGTGTGTGTGTGTGTGTGTGTGTGTGTGTGTGTGTGTGTGTGTGTGTTGTGCAGTAGTGTGTCCATTAATCCTCAAAGGTACAAGGGCCCACTACTGCAGGGTTAAAGAGACACATGTGGATCCAGATCCTCAGGTTGCAGACCCCTGGGTTAGGATGATTGACAACTGTATGTGTATTGCACTTATGACACATGGGCTCTGTACAGACTGTGGCAGATGCCATTGTTCTCCATCCTGTTCTATCTGATGTTACATGCCACTCCAGTGTTAAGCTTGTGTATCATATGTGGCTGTGGCTGCATTGCCATTGGATGTGGGTATGCATTTTCTAACAGGTGTCTGCTATGCTGTGCTGTGCCCTCTGTGATGAGCCTGCTATAATCGCAGGTACATGTGTATTCCCCTACACAATATGTATTCCAGAGTTGTGGCAGTCTGCCTGTAGTTTGGCCAGTGCTTTGTGACATGCCTAGCAGCCTACTGTAAATACCTAGTGTGCTGTTATGTCCAGTTATTTGCAGGACATACTGCTGCCAGACCAGCATAACTGTTGTGTATTTCTGAGAAAGTTGTACAGATGTATATCATTCTCTTCTGGGTAGTATGTGGCCATGTGAACTCAGCAGCATCAGGTATTATGTGTCTGGACAGACTGGCGTGTGTGCATGCATACACTGTGTGGGCATATGTACCCCAGTTTTGTCGTGATATACCCATGTACATGGCTAGTAACATCCACATTGGAAGGCATGGTCCACATGTCTCGCATGAAGGGGACATGTGTAAACTTCTGGACTGACCACAGAGTGCCACGCTGTCCACATATAGTGGTCATATCCCTGCTGTAGTCCACAGGATCATTACTGTGCTAGCAGTGGGTCCGTGCTATGCTGCCCCTAAGATGTCTGTCCACAGGCAATGGTGCACATGTCTACAGCAGATGCGACCTCCCACACCCAACATGTCTGTTAAGACACCCCTATGACAGTGGCAACAGTCTACATATATACCCGCAATACATCTGTGATATCCCCTTGCACTACGGTGTTAGGACTATTGGTACTGAGGTAGGACTCTACTCCGTGTTCTGGACATATGGTAAACAGATATGTGTGCACATATATCCACATATCTATGTAAATATATACACATATACATATCCACATACATATATTGCCATATACATATCCACATACATATATGGGGATACATATGTACATATATACCTGGGGTGACATGATGTACAGACCACGATGCTATGGCAGAGATGGTCTGCACGTGTTGCCCCTGGATTCAGGTTACTGGCTGCAGCTCTTGGCACTCCCATAGTGCCTTAGCTAGGCAAGGTTCAAAGGACAAAACCACCACTGTAACGGATACAAGCATGCAAAACTGATGGTAATGTGAATCAATGTTAGAAGTCTAAACCTAAACAGGCATTCTCTTGAGCCACACCTACAAATGGGGAACATAGATATATGCGCAGTAACTGGGACCTGGTGCAATGCTCCAGAAAGCACACCTGTAATACCTTCCTACAACCCTTATCACACTTGTCGGGCAACAAACCAAGACCACAACGCTACAGGTGGAGGAGTGTCCATATTCACCAAGGTCATTCACACCTCCAGCCTAGTGTCAAACACAATGCATCTGATAATTACCAGATGCAACTAACATTATGTAAGACTGAAATCCAAATTGTAGCTGCCTACTGGTCCCTTCCATGATCCAAGGTTCTCACTACACCATTATCAACATACTGGACAATATTAAGATACAATCAAACACCATAATACTGGGTGATTCCAAATACTCTGCCATTAACTGGGTAAACAACTTGTGTACCACCACCCTTTACCAATGGTTTCGGGAACTCATACATTCCAACCCCCTGGATCAACTAACCCATTGTTCAACCAGGGTCTCCAATATCCTAGACCTGGTCATTACCAACATGGGTGTCAGATGCCCCACACCAGTGGCAACCCCTCACAGGTCAGGTCTGACCATTAAGTAATCACCGTTGACATCCACATCCCAACCCCACCCACCAGTAAGGATCCTCCATGAATACCCTCTGCAAAGCCAATGCCATGCTACTCAAGTCAGAAGTGGCAAACCTCATGACACCCATGGAGATGGGAGCTGAAAGTGCAACTGGTGAATGCTACACTAAGGCACTGTATGGGCACATCCACTCGTGCATGAATTGTGTCATCCCACATAGAACCGAAACACTGTCCTCCAAACAAGGAAGCCAATCTTGTGCTCCACTGCCATGAACAGTCTATACGACAGAAGGAAGACACTGTTGTAGTTAAAAGGATAATCCCAAAACGTAAACTGCTCTGTTACCAGCCTCAGTAAGAAGCCGCTATCCCTCAAAATCTGCCACACCTTGTTACATATATATATATATAATTGCCATAGATTCTAAAGACAACCACAAGGCATTCTATAGTTATGTCCAGGATCTATACGGCAATGCTCAGAACTGTTCTGTACTACAACAGATTGGCATTAAATATACTGATTCAAAGGAATGTTCCAATATCTGGGCAGACCGATTTAGTGCCACATTCAGCCTCCCTCACCCCCTAAAGTGCACATCTCAGTAACAAAAGGTTGCCAAATTCCAGTAATCATGGCCAGACAGGTGGAAACCGCTGACTCCACTGCTAGGAATACAGCATCCGTGGGGCCAGATGACATCCCGGGGTGTGTAGTACATGAACTACTACATAACCCTGCATCTCACCTAAGTGTCATGTGTAATCATAGTTTCACCTCAGGCCTCTATCCCACTGAGTGGCACACAGCTACAATTATCACACTCCACAAGGGGGAATCCACCATGGATCCTGGGTACTACCATTCCATCAGTCTGATGAGCCTGATCTGCAAGGGCATGGAATGCATTATCATGCCACGTATTAACAACGACATTGGCAACCAGAAAATACTGGACCCCACCCTGGTTGGGCTCATGCAGGGTCGATCTTGTCTCCAGAACCTGTTTGACTACTTTGATTTAGTCTATGGAACTGTGGAGGAGGGTAAGACGGTGCACACAGCCTATCTGGACTTCGCCAAGGCCTTCAACAACATTGCCCAGTTTAGAGACATAGTTTAACATGCAAAGCTGGCCATAAACACCTGTGTCACTCGATGGGTTGCCAACTGACTTACCAATGAAACCGAGACTGTAAATGTAGTCATGTCCGATCCCTGGTCCAGACAATTGACAATTGGAGTAGGTCAGGGTTGGTCCTGGCACAGCTCTTGTTTGGTATCTACTTCCCTGAAGTATAGGCCAACACTATGGATCTCTGGCTAACAAAGTTCACAGATGACTGCAAACTGATTGCCATTATTGGATCCCAAAATGATGTGGATATTCTACAACATGGCTTTACAGAAACAGATGCATGGGCTCAAGCTTAATGCCAAGTAATGTATAGTTATCCCCTTTGGACATACCATGTACCCATGAATTACCACATAAGTGGCAGTACACTAAACACAGAAAGTGTGCTGACAGACATATGGACACAGGTGAACAGTGGTCTCACTTTCATTAACTACATAGCCACAACAGTAAGGAAATTTTTCTATGTGACACACCTCATCATTGAGAGCTTTACATCCAGAAAAAAGGGGGTAATTGTCCCACTGCACTCATCCCTCATTACACCCTTTATAGAGTACAACACCCTGTTTGGTATGTACCTCGCAAGACAGCTGCAACAGCTGGGAAGGCAGTGGTAATACCTCATTATGAGAATCACAGGCATCAAACAGATGGCCTTTGCTGACCATCTAGACATTCTCCAGCTATACTCTGTGGCATATTGTCTACACAGAGGCTATCTCTGGGTCACATACAAGGCTATGTCAAACCCTGGGAAATGCCATCTGTAATATGTGTATGTACTGCCATGTACAGTACATGTCTCTATGTGCTCTCATTACAGTAGCAAAGGGTATTGAGTGTCATGTCTGGGACACACAAGTATATGAGGCCTGCACAACACTGTTATCCATGTGAATGTGTGACATGCAGGGGTAGCAACCCAGGGTATGTGCTGTCACACAGGCATTCAGTGTAACATGGCATTACTACTGTTGACAGTGCTGTCCCAGGAAGGGTGCAGTGCTAACATTACTACTGATAACAAGCACACTTGCGGGCATAGCTGCACTCTGAGGGTTCACTGTCATGTTTCTGGTGTGTGGGCTGTGTCACCATATATATCCCCTATTGGATAATACTTAGACATGTGGAATGTAACTGTATAGTACCATTGGTACAGCACATGTTAGTGAAGGCTTACAACATATATTAATGGCATACGTATTGCAGTCAAACATCTGTCTGTTGACACATTCATCCTACTGCATAGCTACTCACCAAACTGGTGTCTGTCAGTCCCTCTACAGATGTGCAGATGCCAGGTCTCCAGCTGGGATACGTACAGACAACCAATGCTTGATTGACACTGACATGTGGGACCAGCTGTGTACTACCTGTCACATATAGGAGACATCACCCTGTATGAGCAACATGCCGTGGGTACCTACACTACACTACCACAGTCAACTGAACATGCTTGGGTACAGGTCTCCATCACAGGCACTAACCATGTGTTGTAATACATGTTACATACATGTCAACTGGATCACCTCAATGGCCATGTGTAGAAGGCACCCAGAGGATTGGCTGATGCATGTCACTCTCGCCCTGCCAGCCACTAATGTGGTGTCTGTCACTAGATTGCCTTCTGGCACATGGCAGGTGGCATGATACCAATGTACACATACCACCTACACATCCAGTCCCTCCATGGACAACAGCCAGGTACACAGCTATGACCACCTGCAGCAATGCACTACAGTATTGACACATGTAAGCGTGCATTACTGAGGATAGGATTGTTTGTGTGCTAGTACACCTGTAGTTGGAAATTCCATGACAGCCTTCATAACCACCTTCACTCCCATTGCCATAGTCAGATGTGGTCGCTGCTGTATTGGACATGACATGTAGCCTGCTACACTCCTCACCCTAACAGCTACATGTGCTTTACAGTACCAGCACAATAGTGTTGTACAAATGGGTTGGTAGGCATGGGAGGTCTGCCACATGTCTGTATGTGTGCATGTCTGCATATCTGTAGGGTACACCATTCTGAGGCCACATACTCCTATTAAAATACACATTGCCACACAGTAGTACAGATATTGTTGTCACTGCCCACAGGTGTGGCATCACAATGCAACACCCTACTATGCCTGTGGCATGTGCATTAACTGCATATCCCTATGGTACTACTGTTCTGATATGCAATGGATTGTACTGGGATCGTGGGCAATGTGTGATAGTGGGTATGTCAAGAGTATCAAGATGGGTTCCAGTGTGTGTACAATATCCATTGGGGGATGTGGGTGCTGTGTACACTGTCATTACACCATAGTACACTTGGTATATGGCCCACGTACCACTCTCTGGTGACCACTGTCACCATCATCCATACAGGTAACTGAAAACAGGACACAGCCCAGTTACACATGTGCTGTGTGCAGCCTACCTATAACACATTGGACACATGGACTAGTTAGTTAGTAACAATGCACCCAGGTCTCTAAGATGTGTGTCTGCCTGTTATCTGTCAGTCAATGTGTATATGATGGTATGACACACTATGTATTCTCCATATACAAACATTAAATCCACCAATTACCATATTGTACATGTCTGTGGATGTTCTGCATGTAACATGTGACCTGGTACACACCTCGGGTCTATATTAGAACATCGACTTTTTAAAATGTCAAATGTTCTAATATCGACCCCTATTCAGCGAACACTGACAATATCGAACATGCAGAACAGCGAATTTTTTCACAGGGAAAAATTTGCTATTCTGATACACATACACACAACACAAATACACCAAACAAACAGCAATCCATACTCCTAAAATCCTACATCTAACCCTGCACTAAACTGTACACACACCACTAGCTATCCACTTACCTTAACCCAAACCCTAAGGTCCGTCACTATCCCACACTCACCTCACCCACGCCCTAAACCTAACACACCTACCCCACCCTAACCCTCACATCCACACAATCACACACTTACCTGACCCACGCCCTAACCCTAACTCACCTACCCTGTGCCCTAACCCACACGTCCACACAATCGCACACTTACCTGATCCCGACCCATAACTTTCCACCACAGTGCTGAACATAGTGAAGCCACATGAACGGCCAACTAAATTCCTTCCCTAGGAAGAAATTCGGTGTTCCGCAGCTTTGCTATTTTCAGCGTTCGCTGAATAGGGATCGATATTAGAACATTCGAAGTTGTGAAACTTCAATGTTCTAATATAGACCCCAAACCTCACCCTAAACATGGTGTTGTGTATGCAATGAAAGCCACACAGTTCAGTAGCACTACATACCTAGGTAGAGGTCTAGACACAGTGTTGCCAAGTAAGGATGTGTGTGTATGTGGATGGGTTGACATAAGGGTGCAGATTATACATGTACCAGCAGGCCACCTGTCAATGTGGCATGGGCAATAATTGTTATACAAACCTGTAACATGTGTGCAACTGTACACCAGATATGTCACGGCCATGGTTTCACCACAGTGACATACCCTTGTGGAATATGACTGCAGACCATACTCCAGCTGACACATGTTCACCTACAACACAAATTAATAACATTATGGAGATAACACTCAGTGTTACTAACAGCTGAAATGCATCATAGCTGCATGGCTGCACTACCTGACATGTATGCATTACACATTACCCCTGACAACATCTTACACTGCAGTACATTGCAGCAATCTCTTACAGTCACCATGTGCATCAGAACCATATTAGCCTGTCCCTGTATCAATGTTATGGATGACAGGGATGTGGCACAGGTATCATCAAATGCACAGGGTGTGTTGCTGGTGTGCCAGAGGCTGAGGGTGCTCCATACATGTGTCACCATGTGTGTGGGGGGTTTGTTTCATTGATTGGGGCATACTGATATGGTGTGTGTCAGTATGGGGTCATCCTAGGTGTGATTGCATAGTGTGTGGGTATGCATGCACACAGTTCTGCCATGTGGCTGCCCTATACAGGTGTTGTTGGACAGCTGCAGACCATACCTGGCAGGGTGTGCAGTTCACTGCCTCCAGCCATGGGCATGCTGACTGTGCCTGCCAGGGGTTTATTGGGCACGTGCAGGTACAGAACTTGAGGTGCTAGTCTCCCCTTATGATGACAGATGTCCGCTGGAGCCATGTCCCGCCTAGGACTGGCCAGGGCCAAATGCACGAGGCCTGCTGTGGTGTGGTGTGGACATCACCCTCATTGGTGTGCTGGGGCTGGTACTGCCACTACGCGAGTGGCTTGGCATCCTGACACATCCACATTGACCACCAGCTGCTGGTGTTTCTGGCCTACATCCACGCGGCCATCACACCACTCTCACCACACATTCAAGCACAGACATACCACGGTCGAGGAGGCCCACCATTTCACCTCATTGTCTATCCATGACCTCAGTCTGTTCACGGAGGGCAACAGCAAGTTCACAGAGGTTGCGACTAACAGATGAGAAAGCAGACCTCTGTATCCTCAGGCCCTGTCTGGTGTACATTTCCATATGTGATTGTGCCTCCATTATGGCCTGAAACATGCTCCTGGTGGTACCAGTTTTGGCACCTCTGCCAGGGGCATAATAACCTGTGGCCCTCCCAGGAGCACCACTGTACATCTGCCGATGTGGTGCACTGCCGGACATCTGGCTATGCCGACTGTGACCTGACACAGTTGGCATGGACACCACACTTTCCTGGTCACTGCCACCAACTGCCAACTGCCCCTCTGCTATGGCCATGTGTGATGAGGTTTGTAGGGGCACTGTAACTGTGCAGGCTTGGGGTGGTTAGGAGGGTAATGACACATGTTGGTGCAGCGTCGGCCTCTGACAACTCCACCTATGCCTCAACAGTACCATCATCATCGTCGGTGTCTGTATGGACACCTACCTCAATTTGCATGCAGGAGGGACCCTGACTCCCCTCACCACCTGTGGGGGAAACAAACACACACTTTAAGACTTGTACAGCATTGCATAACAATACACACAGTCACACACTCACACAGTCACACACTCACACACACTCACACACACTCACATACACCCAAATACATACAACCACACACTCACACACGTGCACCCATGCACACTGAGAGTCAACCTTCACCTTACTACCTCCCTTTTCCTGGGTTTACAGACAGTCCCATATTCAGTTACATATGTTCCCCATCCTGCATGGCACTTGCAAACATACACTCATTACTACTACCCATTAACATATTATTCCTCTCCATGCCTACATGTGTGATCACAACACATGAACTGTCACTCCATCACCTCCCTAACTTGGGTGGAGTAGGTTGTACATGGCCTCACTGCTGTCATCCAGTATTAACCTGTGTATGTCCAGTCATGGTGTATATGGCTCCTATATGGTTGGGGTTGCTAAATTCACTATAAATGTCACACACCAGAAACTCATAGTACAGTCTTGCTCAGTCCATGCCACATTTGCTGCATGATCAACCCATCATGCGGACAGCAATTATACCTGGGTACACTCACTGATGTGCTCTGGTAATTCCCCATTGCATTAGTAGTGCTTCATACGTGGGTAGCCAGTTATCTATCTGCTGCTGACAATATGATGTGTATACCTGGTATGTACTTTCCCCTCTCAATGCATGTTCCATACTACACACCTTGTTATGTTATCAACTGTCCTGTGTTCACATATCAGACAGGTTGTCCTGGTGTCTCATGTGTCACTCCATGTACATGTACAGCACAATCCCAAGGAGAAGTACTACCATGTGATCAATCCCACTATCACCTGTGCAGACATGGACACCCACACAGACACACATGTACACACACATCTGACATGCATTGACCACACTCCACTCCACCAGATTGCACTTACAGACACAATCAACACACACACACACACACACACACACACACACACACACACAGACTCACCTCCATGTGGGTTTGCACAACTTTTGTACACACAGTCCTCCCATTACCCTTCTGTCAGCATGCATTACATATGGTGCTTAACAGCATGCAGTGCAACTATACTGACTTCATGCTAGTGGCAGTATACATGTGTGTGATGCATGGGCTGTGTTGGTAGATGATGGCCCTTCCCCTTGTTAACACTGCACCCATGTACAAAGTGTTACAGTGGACCTGTTCTGCACCCTGCCTTGTACTGTGCACCATACCTCACAGATGCAGAAACCATTGCTGCATATATAGTACTGTGTCAGTTTTGTGAGCTCCAATGCTCACAGCCCCTATGTGTTAGAGCAACTCATACCTAGGATGATATATGAACAGATATCATTTGTGAATGCCTGATGTCTGCTTCACAGATCACAACATCAGCAGTGCATGTATGACCAGTACAAGACTATTACACTGACAACTAGCAGACCTTACCATGGCTGTGGGGGGTGCCCTACACATGTCCCAGACCTCTGCATGTTTGCAAGGTCTACTCATATGCACATCCCTTGGAGTGCACACACTGCTGTCACTATTGCTGTGGGGTCAGGGTTACGTCTGCCACAGTTACTTAACCTGATTGTGTGCAGATACAGCCATGATGGTGTTGTTTCACACATGTCCTTATTGTAGGCCATGTGTCCTGCCATACTTCTCATCCCTGTAGACACATTGCACAATGATAGGATGTTAGTTATCTTGCAAGTGTCTGTTGTACCTTTCTGATACACCAGTATGGTCTCTACTGTGATGCAGTGCATTTCACAGCAACAGAACATGAACATGTAGAGCATGCAGTATGGGTAGGTCTGTTAGATGTGTGCACGGAATATCCCATAGCTATTACATGTCCAGTGTATTGTTATGCATGAACATGAACCATACTCACCGGCTACAGGCTGTTGCCATGGCGGTATCCTGGAGGGACCTACATAAGAGTGTGAGAAAGTTGATGTCAGTAGCCATAGCTGTGGCATTCATAAAGGGTGAGTGCAGCACTACATTACATCAACAGTAGAAGTTCACAATACTACAGCTTATGCAAGACTGTTTATTACTACTACACAGCAACAGACTATGTATATGACATCTCAGATTTGCATGATGTACCTGTACAGATGCAGATGCAGACACAAGAGTGGTGCACTGATGTGACCTGGTGCCTTACCTGAACAGTCCTCAGCCGATGTGTCAGTGGCACCCACCTCCACAATGCACCCTGACAGTTGTTGGTGCTGCAGGTGGGCAGGTGCCACAAGGCTGCTGAGAAGCTCCTCCACACGGGTGAGGGGTGGATGGGTGGGTTGCCCTCCCATGTTGTGGCGTGGTCCCCCCATATGGCAGCTGTATGTCGATGTACATGGCGAAGCAGGTCGGTGCAATGATGCCAGACCTGCTCATAGCTGCGGTTATGCAGTCCGACATCATTGACCCTGTGGACTAGATCGTTCCACAGGGCAGTCCTCTTCTGCTGATCATGGGCTGTCCTGCCAATCAGCTGTTCATAGTGCTGTACCAAATGTTCAATTATGACCTCTGCTTCAGCAGCACTGTACGCTGGCAAACATTTGTGGGCCATCTTCCCTGGAAGACATAAAGATGGAAACAGGTCTGAGCAGCTCATACAGCAGAGTTACCATAGTTCTTAATACACATCTTTGTCTCCCCCCACCATATCAGCTACAACAAACCATTCACAGAACGCAACTGGTATGTCGGCTGCTTACCTACCATAGGGACATATGCTGTATTATACCAAGATTTGTGCTATGTGTTTATGCCACTCTTTGTGTTATGTGTTTGTAGCCATGTTCCCTGTGGGGACACTATCTTTGCTGACCTGTTACAGACTATTTCACCTGCATGCCATTGTCAGTGCCACTATATGTATATATATATATATATATATATATATATATATATATGTGTGTGTGTGTGTGTGTGTGTGTGTGTGTGTGTGTGTGTGTGTGTGTAGATATATTTTGTAGGTTGTTGATATACCTATATCTATATGAGTGCCTGTGTATCTGTAGACATACATGACTCATTATATATCACACAGATATTTATCTATATGTGGGGTGCATACAGACATCTGGTCCACATTCTGTAACTGTCTTTCATTCACAGCTGCACTGTTCTGCCTTGCTGCAACACAGACAGGTGTTACATGTGAACATAGACTAACATTAGAGTGGTATATATGGTGAGAGATTGCTGATAAGCCTATTATACACCTATGGTATTTGTGCATGCTACATTACACATTAACATGACTGTCCTGCAAGTGGTGTGCTCTGACACCCATGTGTCTATCATTATGGCAGTACTTCCACCACCAGCTATTGCCCACACTAACATAGCACACACAGATATTATAGCTTACATCTTTGTCATTCATTGCTAATCTGCACAGTTGGAGGGTATGTCCCACTGCCTATAGGGACAGACAGTATTGTCCAGAGCAGTTGTTCAACAGGGCATCATTACAGGGACAACTACAGATGGCACATATCAAACATTCCACATAATATAGCCTATTAATCTATACCACATACTACATTGAATTACATACATTTATGTTTTACATACCTTTTTTTTCCTGATGGCTGTGACACCTTTCTGTTTTTGACATTTTTTTTCCTGTGTGTTTCTCTGTCTGTCTGTCTCTGTGTCTGTCTCTTTTTCTCTCTCCAGTAGAGTGATTGAGCTGCTTTGAATGGATTGCGGCATGGCTTTTCTAGGTGATGCACATGATCGGGTGATGGGCTCTGCACCAACCAGTGTGCAACACTTGCTAACTGCATGCAGCCTGCTGTGTAGTGATTCAGATAACCACTGTCATGGCTACCCAGTACAATAAATTGCTGACTCATGTGGGCGTTGTCCCTTAACCTTTCCAGTATGGAAGACATCCTTCCTGTATGTAGGCAGCAGTGTTACAGACAGCAGGTTGCAATACCTCTTACAGCAGGACTTGCAGACACAGGCAAACTACACATTTGTATGAGGTTCCAGACCTACAGACAGAGTGAGTAATGTTGTTATGTGCATTGTATATTTCTGGTCTTGCAGTGTTTGTGTGTACGTAGAAGTTTAGGATGGAATGCAGTCTGTCTGCATAGCCCTCAACTTTGGGCCTATCCACATGATGGCCAGTGGATTGTCTGTTCACTTTATCCTGTGCACCACAAAGGTCTTGTCCTAGATATATCACTGGCAATCTGTCTGTTGCATGCTATCAGTACATGGCTACATCAATTTGTGTTTCTGATGTCTTATTCCTGCATAAGGGTATGTTGTACAAATCCTGTAACACCAGCAATTTCCACGGTGTGAGACAGCAATATTGCAAGTATGGCCCTGTGATCCTGCCTCTGTCCTCCACATATATGACAGGCTTTGTCCTGCTGTGATGCAGTTAGAGGTTGTTAGGTAATGGCCTATCATTACTTACTGCTAGCATTCCTGCTGCCATCCCAGTCATATCGTGGACTCTCACAAAATTTGTTGGTCAGGGTCCATACATGTGACAGATACATTGACATTACCACAAGTAATCCATTTCCCCCTAGGGCTTGACTACAGGGTGCAATTGGATGCTACTGAACTACATCTGTAATTGTTGATTGTTACTTATCGTGAAGGCAAATCCTTTGTCTACTGTTGTACTAATTGAAGGGCTTGGCCTGAACAGCATAGCATGTTATATATCCACATTCTCTGCATCTACTGTTTTGTGTGGGCCTTGCATTCATCACTGATTAAATATTTCACATTCTATGTGCTGTAAGTAATGGCATACATTATTGTATAGTACATAAATAAAGGTTTTCTGTGTATGCATACCTGAGTGTCGTGTCATGTCCTTTGAATTGTGAGTGGGTATATGTTTAATGTAAGTATTCTCATTTGTGGGAATGGTTGCCACACTACACATTTCACAGGTACCAGTTACAGCGCTTGTGGCTGAGGGATATACATTGCACCCAGTACTGCCACACTACTTCTACATATGTATGGCTACTAATACCTTTTGTCTGTGTATATGTGTATGTACCTATATATCTCATATATATATATATATATATATATATATATATATATATATATATATATATATATATATATATCTGAACATATTTGTCAATGTATAAATGTGTGTGCATATCTGTACAGTTGTAATGTGTACCCCTTCCACATTGTACATTCTCTATGGTAGAATGAATTTTCTGCATGATATGTTACAGATATTGCCCTGATATGTACAGGTGAATTGGATTACTGTTAAAGCATTGTAGCTGTGTTATGGAGGGTCCTGAAGTTAAGTACTGCATGTGGTGGATATTGGATTGCACAGCATATCTGTTAGGGCTGGGAGGGGGTAACACAGCACTAATTACCAGGTGTCCCTCATTTGTGCCCCCACCCCCATTAACAGTGCTTATGGTCTGTTATGTTGTAATGAGTGGTTCAGGATTTTGTTCCCATGTGGAAATGCTATACACATTTCTATCAGTATATATATATATATATATATATATATATATATATATATATATATATATATATATATATATATATATATATATATATATATATATACATATATCTGCATAATTATATATGTGAAACCCTATATATATATATATATATATATTTAGACATTGATATAGATATAGATATGTATGTGTGTGTGTGTGTGTATGTATATATATATATATATATATATATATATATATATATATATATATATATATATATATATATATATATATATATATATATATATATATATATATATGTATATATATATATATATATATATATATATATATATATATATATATATTGATATATACAATGAACATATTTATCTATCTATGTACAATTCATATTATATGATTATTACAGATATATATATATATATATATATATATATATATATATATATATATATATATATATATATATATATATATATATAGATATCCATATGTCCATGTATGCTCGGCTTATATTTTTGGCCTGTACCTCATTCTCTTGGCAATTGACATTTATGATCTTAAGAGTGAAGTCAGTCCCTCGTGCCGACACTTTTGACTTTTCATCTCCTTCGAAATATGTGTTCTACTACATATAAGTGTGTAAATAGCAACATTTTAAGTGTATTAGAGCAGTATTTTACAGATATCCCTATGTGCACCCACATTTTGGAACCATTGGGAGGGTGGCCCAATGGTTAAGGTGTTTGCCTTGTAAACTTTGTCCAGAATTCTTGCATTAAGAGGTTGTGTGGTATGATATTACTACATTTCCTGTACTGTTGACTGATTGTGCTGGATGATATGTTTGTGAAAACAACAGGGTTATGTACATCTGCCATGGCTTACTGGTAAATCACTTTATGTATGGTGTGCAGGGTCCTGGGTTTGGGTCTTGCAGAGGCTGTATATTTTGTTGCTGGGCAGAACACTGGCCATGTGATACAGAGTGATTAAGGGACTTTTGAGCAGTTGAAAGCAGGTGTGCATGGGTTTGGGTGAAGCTAAGCAATGCTAACCTCCTGGTGCAGTTTCTTACACTCAATTAGCTTCTACTTTGCTTAATCCGTGTAGACAATGCTTACCCCCATGCAAACACATGTAAACATGCTTACTACTGCTTAACTATGCTTACTACTGCTCATTTGTGCTTACACATGCTTACTAGTGCCTTATTCATTATGACACTGACACTTCACATGTGCATTTAATGCAGTACTCCAGTTCACATTTAAATGTTATTTAGTAGGTAATACAGCAAAATGATGTTCATATATAGATTTCACATGGAAAGTAGAATGTGCTGCAGTGGGACTCGAACCTGGAATGTGTGCTCGCTAGGCAGATGCTCTGCCCACTACACTATTGCTGTTCTGCTTCATTTGCATAATTCTACCATACTGTCATACCCATGTTCCCTTTCCCTGGCTCACGAGCTCCACTTACATAGCATCCATCCATTCTCCAGTTGCTAGCCCAGCCATACCACATCTCCATACATTTTCCTCTCTGCACATCTCAGTACTCCTCCAGTATACTGTCTTGACCCAAGCTTCTGCAGCTCTTCATCCATTTAGTCCATATACGTATGAGCCTTCCCTTGATCCTCCTCCGATACTGTTGGAGACATCAATGTGACCCACAACTTTTGGTTCTTTCCACCAGGGATGGACCTGTTGTGTCAAGAGTAGACTTAGCTGGTCTACACCGTTTCTTCCACTGGTAGCATTCTGCCAGGGGTTTGAGAAGCAGCAGTTTGCTCACACACCTGGCCAGCCTCATCTCCCGGTTCCTCAGAACCGATGCCGCAAGTGTGACATTCTGTGCATGAAGCAATCCCACACGCGCCGACGGCGTGCATCGTTTTTCATTATTCTCATCAGTATTATGCAAGATTATTGTTCTTACAGTATGATTGGACAGGCAATGTTCTTTGATGGACATAGACTGCTTGAAATACTGTGTTTGAGCAATGTACACATGTTTGTGGGTATTAATCTACATACTTACATACATTTTGTATACTGTTGAATGACTGTGCTGGATAATATGTTTGTGATCACAGCAGCTGAATGTGTATCTTCCATGGCTTAGTGGTAACTCACATAGACTATAGTGTGCAGTGTCTGGGGGTTGCAACCTGGCAGTGCAGATTATTTTGTTAATGGGCACGATGACAGCTGTTGGCTACAGAGTGACTAAGGCACTGTAGAGCAATTGTAGGAGGGTATGCACTGGTTTGCATGAGGCTCAGCATTGCTGACCTCCGGTTGCAGGGTCTTACACTGAATTCATAGGTTCATAGGTTCATAGGTTCATACTAGGCTATCTGCCCTAGGGCATTTATAAGCCTAGCCAGAGTGTGTTTGGCTTTTGCCACCCCTTGGAATGAGTATACTGTGCCTATTTTAAGGTTTAGTTTACTGTACCTCTGTCTAGCAGTGACACAGAAGTGACCCCCCGGATAAACCTACGATCTCCCATCCACTCGTCAAGATTTTTCTTGAAGAGAGTCAGTGAGGGGCTCTGCCTAACATGGACTGGGATTTTATTCCAGAGTGAAGGGAGCCTCTGGGTTAAGAATCTGTCCCTCCAGCATGTCCTATTTATTTCTGTGCTGAGGTTCAAATCTCTCGCTCGCGTAGCTCTGGTGGATTTGGATTTTCTGAAGTGGAGCATGTCCATTAATTCCGGGTTGGACATGGCCTTGTACGTCAGGCATAGATCGTCTCTGAGTATGTGGTATGCTACTGAGTAGAGCTGGAGTTTCTTTAGCCGGGCAGCATACGACATATGCTTGAGTCCCTTGATCCTCTTGGTGAGGTACTTTTGGGGTCTTTCCAATTGCTGCAGGTGTCGGGTAAGGTACATCCCAAATGGGGCATTGTACTCAGTTATGGGGCTGATGAGGGAGGAGTAAAGGGGCACAATGACCTCTCCCAATCTAGATGTGAATCCCTTCATGATAAGGTGGGCAATACAGAAGGTCTTTCTAACCACTTTGGCAATGTGAGTATCGAACGAGAGGTTACTGTCAACTTGGGTCCCTAGGTCCCTAATTACTTCTTCTGTACCTAATGGATTACCACCTATGTGGTAATTTGTGGGCACTTTGTTTTTCCCAAAGGGTATGACTATACACGTTTTGGTGTTGAGTTTAAGGCCATGGCTCTGGCACCAGTTTTCCGTTTCTATGAGACCCTTTTGAAGGATGCTTGTGTCTGCTGGAGAATCAATTATGGCGCCCAGTTTGCAGTCATCTGCGAACTTGGTCAGCCACAATCCTCCCATGTTAGCCTGTACCTCAGAAAAATTAATACCGAACAAGAGAGGTCCCAGGACCGTGCCCTGTGGGACTCCACTTGTGACTGGTTTAGAGTCTGACATGGCTCCAGCAATTCTGACCTTGTGGGTTCTGTCTTTGAGCCAGTTTGCAACCCATCTTATGACATAGGGGTTTATATTTAAGCTGGAGAGCTTGTCTATGATGCCCGAGTGGGGTATTGTGTCGAAGGCTTTTGCAGGGTCAAAGTAGGCTGTGTGAACTACCTTACCCTTATCAATGGCCTTGGTGACTGTTTCAAAGAAGTCGACCAGGTTCAAGAGGCAGGATCTGCCCTTGACAAAGCCGAATTGGGTAGGATCCAATGTCTGTAGGTCCCCAATGTCTTTGTTTATGAGTTCCATAATGATCGTCTCCATAGCTTTGCAGACCAGACTCGTCAAGTTTATGGGGCGGTAGTTTCCAGGGTCCATAAAAGCACCTCCTTTGTGGAGTGGGACCACTGTTGCTGTACGCCATTCTTTGGGTACATATCCTGTAGTAAGGCTGAGATTAAACAGCAGCCTTATGTGTGGGTTTAGCTCTTCTTGGAGTTCATGTAACACGCAACCCGGGACACCATCTGGTCCCATTGATGCAGTGTTTTTAGCTTTGGAGAGGGCGGCTCTCACCTGGGCATCTGAGATGTCAGGAAGGCAGCACTCTGCTGGGATAGATATTTGTCCTTTTGGGGGGGGGGAGAGAAATTTTCACTGAACCTGTCTGCTAGTATGTTGGCAATGTCTGTGGGTTCAGTGTATTTTTTGTCATTTTGGACTAACTCTGAGCATATCTGGGAGTTTCCACCCAGGTTTCTAACATAACTAAAGAAAGCCTTGTGATTATCTTTAGTGTCTTGTGCAATTTTTCTCTCAAAGTTGGCCTTGGATGATTTTATGAGTGTTCATAGTTTTTTGCTAGTACTGATCAGAGATGCCTTCCCTTTTAGGGATTTTGCTCTGTCATGTAGTAGCTTCCTCCTTCTGTTGTATAGCTTATTAATGGCTGGGGTCCACCAGACAGGTTGCCTGCCTTTGGGGGAATGGGTCTTGGTTTTATTTGGGATTGCATGATCCATGCATTCCTGTAGGTGTCCATAGAATACATTTATAATGGATTCAGCAGAGTGGGCTGTGGTTTCCACTGGCCCAGGGGCTTTGAAGGATTCCACTTCAGTCTTAAGAAGTGTGAAGTCAGCTTTTGAGAAGTTCTTCACTGTGGTCTTTTGTGCTGGGGGTGGGGGCAGGATGTGGATTTCCACGGAGATTAATTTATGGTCCAATCTTACCAATGAGGGGTATACTTCTGGTATGGAACATTGTGTCCCCATGTTTGTGATGATGAGGTCTAATATATTTTCCCCTCTTGTGGGAGAGGTGACTAGTTGTTCCATAGCATTTGAGTTTATGAATTCTAGGAACCTTTGGGCTAGGGTGTTGGGGCTTGAGTAATGCTCCCAGTCTATGTTTGGGTAGTTGAAGTCCCCCAATATGATGGTGTTTGGAGAGACCTTCATATTCTCCAGTGTCTTTAGGAAGGCCGAGTGGGGTTCCTGAGTTTGAGAGGGTGGTCTGTAGCATGCTACAAACTGGAGGGCAGTTTTACCTACTGTTAGTTGCACATGGATGGTCTCCAATGCTTCGCGCATTGCCACTAACCTGGAGGTGTGGGTATCCTTGTTGAATATGGATACTCCCCCTCATTTTGTGGTTCGGTCCAAGTTCTGGGGCTGAAAAGCATGATATGAGGTATAACCTGGTAGTGCTGGGGTGCTCTTGGGAGCCTTGAACAAGGTTTCTGTCACTGCACAGACATCGATGTTCTCCATACTGAGGAGGGCTTCGAGAGCGTGCATCTTGAGGTTTAGACTTCTGGCATTGAGCAGCATTACCCTTAGTTTCTTTCTACTTGTATTTTTTAGGGAGGTGGGTTTGTCTTTTGAGCCTTGCCTAAAAAAGGCACTATGAGGGTGGCAAGAGCCTTTGCCAATATCCGAAAGCCCAGGGGTGACAGGTGCAAGCTGTCCCTTGCGAAGCAGCGTGGCTTGTCGAGCATGTCATCCCAAGCAGACAGACATTGGTTCCCCTTAGAATGACACCAATACTTAAGCCAATTGTTAAAATTGATCATTTTGTCTTTGTACTGTGGCATCATTCTTGGTGAGGGTAGGATGCTGCTTAAGGTCAGGGTCATACCGGCCTGGGCTACATAATCAGAGAGCTCCTCTATGTCTCTTTTCATGTAGTCCAGGGAGGTACGTCTCAGGTCATTCACACCAGCATGGACAATGACTGAGTCATATTTGTACCTGCTTTGGAGTGACCTGAGTGCTTGTGTTATGTGACGGATTCTAGCACCTGACAGGCAGCTTACTGTGACCTTTTCCTTGTTCAGCCTGGTGAGTGGGATGTCAGTGTGTCTGACTATAGATTCACCTATTACAAGTTTATCAGGTATGTTGTTTAGCCTTAAGGGCTGTGACTGTTTGGCACACTGACTTTGTGAACTATGTGCTGCATGTGTTTTGTTTTGAGGTAGTGGTTGCTTGGATGTCTGCTTTGGAGGTCTCTGTTGCTTTGGCAGATTTTTATTAAGATCCTCAGAGTATGTTTTTGTGTGTTTATGTGTTTGGTTTGCAGTTGTGGTAGGTCTATGTGAGACTGGATTTGTGGTGTGCGTGGTTACCTTCTCGTCTTGACTGGTTATGCCAGTACTGAGTCGAGAGAGCTCAGCCTCCAGTTTGGCTAGATGGTTGCATCTCTCACATATATTTGTATTTGTTGGGAGGAGGAGTTAGCTTCTACATTGCTGAATCAGTGTGAGCATTGCTTACTGCTGCCCAAACAGGCTGACACCTGCTTGCTCCCGCATATCCCAGTGCTACTTCATGTATTTAGTTTATATTTGTCGACCGGGACAATCCGACTGGATGCTTGTCCATTTTCAGTGAGAGCTCCACAGTGAACCCCAGCTACTCATTTC